>NW_015379273.1:6205-12440 GCF_001522545.3 Parus major | reverse complement strand
AATAACCTACCTCTTACTCAAATCCATGTTTCTCATTTTTGTATAACAGAAAAGGGTGAGGTGTTGTAGTGCATCTGAAAGTCTTGGTACCTCCCAAGGGTTAAACCCACCTCTGGTTTGTGTAATGTTAGTTCCTACCTGAGAACCTTCTCTCCCTTCCCCCTTCCCATTGGCTGTGACCTCCCTGCATCCCCTAATCACCCCTGCCCCCTGGTATAAGAGATAAGACCCAGAGCATTTCGCTCGCTCTCTTGCCCCGGATGGATGACAGACAATAAACCCGGGATTATTCCAGCAAGTTTGAGCCTCCTGTGTCTAGATACTTTAAGTCCGTGTTGTATCCACTCCAGGACCCCCTCCGCCACCTGTGCCCTGAGACGAGCAGGCTCTCACCACGGGGGGTGGGACAGAGGGGTCCCATTGGGGAGAAGTATTACAACAGAAAGAAATTATAAATATTACTCTTTAGCCAGAAAGTCTAAGGAAGAAATACAAATGAAAGCACGGTTTGAATAATTCAAAGAAACCGGGCTGGTATGCCAGAACACATTCTTTTCCCCAATAAAACTAAGCTGAGACCCCTCTTCCCAACCTTATAAGGAAAGGTCTGAAGGACCCTGAGATAACTTAAAATATGCAAAAACAGTGATTTCTATAGGTCGCACACAAATGTTACTGTATTAGTATACTTAGAAAGATTGGTTAGTGAAAGAATAGAATATTCAATGTATAGGTTATATAAGTAATTGTAAAAGAGAGTTCTCTCTCTTGGTTCTCTTGGCCCTCTTGCTCTTCTCTTGGTACATTCTCTTAGCCCTCTTAGCTTTTTTGCCTCACGCTTTCTACACTCTTGCTGTTCTCTCTTTCCTGCTCTTCTTTATCCCTTCTTTTTCCCGGCTTTCTTACTTCTGTTCTGTTACTCTCTTTCTTAGCTATCTTAAGTCTTGAGCTCGTGTATACATATTTTACCCCCTTTTGTATTGTTCTCTCCGAGCCTGCTTTGACCTCTATCTGCTGGCTCATAGCAGGCTCTCTCTCTCTCTCTCTCTCTCTCTCTCTCTCTCTCTCTCACGCCCTGAAATAAACTACTAACACCTAATTCGATTATAGAGGTCTCTGATGTGTCTCAGACCATACACCCCGAAAGCGTCTCTTACACCAGGCAATTGGGGATACCAGTATCATAAAGTCACCCCAGGACAGAGTCAAAATTCCCACACCTGAAGAACTGATTGGTCGTGGTCTCAGCACCACCCAGCTCACTAGCTAGTTAGGTGTTTGCATTCAGGACTGAATGGGATGGGCAGAGGTCCCGTGTTTGAGTTCAAATTCAACCTTTCATTGCTCACCCAGGGACTTGTTTACTTCTTTTTTATAAAGAACAAGGCTAGTTTCTTATTATGGCCAAATTTATCTGTACAGCCTCAGAGCAGCTGAGGCTGTGACAGCATAACAAAAAAGTCTGGGTTTCTTTGCTTCTTATTGCCAAGGCATGTCTGGAGCTGTAACTTACCAGTTCTCTGGATCAAAGTGTGCCTATGGCTCTCTCCCTTCTTCTATGGCAGATGAATCTGTGATCCTGCATCCAAGGATCACAGAGCAGGTTTTCTAATGAGGATCTGTCCAAGTCCATGCATGGATAAACACCACCTGATAAGATCTTCACACCCTGGGGAGAGAAACCAGAAACCACCAGACAGTGGGAGAAGGCTCCCATCCACTTTGCCCCACTATTCCCATGCCCAGGCCATGCTATATGTGGTCAGCGCTGTGCCTAAAGTTTCCAATCGATTCTTTGTTTTGGTGGAGAGCAGGAGAGCAAGACACGTGCCACCTCCTCAGCAGCTGCCAGAGTGGGATGCTTATGAGCATGCTGCTGTCTCCAAACACTGGTATTACTCTCATGCCACAGAGATGAAGATCCACCTTGAGAAAGCTGTTGTGGGATCAAGAGCTGGTGGTCCTAGATGATGTTCTGGCCATTCCTGAAAGGGTGCTCCTCACAAACCATCTGGTGCAGCAGGATGCCCAGGGACCAGATAGTAGCTGGCTTACAAGATACAAGCTGCAGTGGATCCATCCTGGGGGTCTGTAGGACAGTGTTCCTATGGAATACAGAAAGAGTTCATCAAGGGGATGCTGCCTACTTCCAGAACCTTGGAAGCATCCCTGGGTGTGCAGGGCCTGCACCAGTGGCATGCAGTGTGACTCCCTGCCCTCTCACCAGCACCTGGAACTTGAGTACAAACTTCGAGTTGTAAAAGAAGCCACTGGTGTTGGAAGAGGGCAGTGGAAGCCTTGCCAAGGCCCAACCATTTCATGCAAAAGAAAAACCCATTCAGTGCTGGGAAAAACGATGCCTTCATCCTCCCTGCCTGTATTGCCCCCAAAAACATTATGAAGCCATGGCAAACCAGGTGAGCAGAGCAGTCCAAGCCCTTCCTCACCTGCACACCAAACCGGCTGGTGCTCTGGTTCTGTCCCCCTGCCAATTCCCAATTCCCCCACCCATTTTATTAGGTTGCCTGCCCAAGCCCCAGTTCTGGGCAGAATGGCTGACAAAGGCTGCCAACAGGGCTGGAAGCTGGCCCCTCACTCATCCCAGCTCAAAAGCGGCTGGACTGAAGACTCAGTCCTATGACTGTCAGCAAAAGGGAGAATCACGGCTGCGACACCCAGACTGGGCTGTTGACTGTGTTGGGCCATGAGATGCTAGCACCAGAAGCATAGCCCTGCTGCGGGCTCACCAGCAAAGAGAGTGTAAGGCTGTGTCTTGCTGGTAGGTGCCACAGACAAGGTCGATCAATTTTGCTTGGCCAGTGGCCAGAAAAAACAGGATGTTCTCTGGTTTGATGTCCCTGTGTAGGACCCCACAGCTGGTGCAGTTCCACATGGCCTCCAGGACCTGCAGGAACAATTCCCATGCCATGTTGGGAGAGGAAGAGGGGGAGAATGATGGGCATTGCATGGCACCAAGAAGTTTGGGCCGCAGGACATTCTGTCTGCGCTATTGCAGCACAATTGGCGGGTGTGTCTTGCAGGCTCCGGACCTGGCACTGTGTCCGCTGAACTCACAACACTGCAGGAGCTCCCTAGGCTTGGCTCAGGCTACTGCTGGGACAGAGCAGCAGGCTGTGCTCTCGCTACCACTCTCCTTGCTTCTTCCATTTCTTCTCTCACATACCACTCCATTTGCTTTCCCCTCACTGCTCTGATCTTGCCTACTATCTTTCTTGACTAGCCTACAATTGTCTACACTTGGTTTGCAGTGCCTCATTTGTGTGGTAAGCAAGACAAAACAAAGTGAGGAAGATGTAGGTAGAGCCAGGCAAGGCAGATATAGCAAGCAAGCAAAGCAAGGGTAGGCTTAGGGAAAACTAGGCAAGGTACTGAAGTCAAGGCAAGGCCAAGTGACTCAGAGCGCTTTTCCTTGGGAAGAAAGGGACATAGTACCAGTGTTGCTGGACCAGATGTTAAGGTAGCATAAGGAGGAATAATCTAGCAAGACATTTCTCTCCTGGGCCCTTCTGGGTAGGAGCATATGCAATATTGGAGGTGGTGTGTAACTTTATCTTGGTAAGTTCCTGAATGAGAATGCCAATGTTTTTTCATGGGAAGGAAATCACATAGCCCCAGTGCTTCACATGCAAATAAGAACCTGCCTAGTGGAGGTCAGGGGTGGCAGTAACTTTCTGGCCTGGCATGATCAGTGTGGAAACACTGCCTCAATTCATACAACTACGGAGTCAGTATCCATTTTTGGAAGGTAGTCTCCTGAAAGATTGAATTTGGCATGTGGCTTCCACTTCTCAGAGGTGGCCTTTTTCATTGGGTGCTCTTAGTGAATTTAGAGGCTTTTTCCAGTAGGCAGTACTGTGGGTTAGAGCTGTTCAGCTGTTAGGGGGAATGCAAATGCCAAGCTCTTGAGCTTTTTGTCCTAGGACCTTTAGTATGTGAGCAGTCCTGGGTGCCATTCTCTTTGGATCCTGACTCTGGGAGACTGAAGGCTTCAGATGATACCTAGAGCTAAGAAAGAAAGTGTTGACAGCAGGGTGTGAGCTGGTAAATCGATGGGTGCAGTGGAAGTTGTAGACAGAAAGAGCTTTCTCAGCTGGCAGCTTTCTCCATGAGCTGTTTTTGACAGATGTTTTCAAGTTGGTGGCCGGACTCTGGAAGAGTGCAAAGCTTTGCTAGGGCAGAGGAGTTGGTGTTGCTCTTTGAGTGTGTTACAAAGAAGGCTTTGCAACTGGAAGGCGAAGACTGGGGAAATATTTTTGTCCTAACACCATTGATTCGAGTGCAGGGACGTTCCTAACTTGACTTTATTCCCTCGGGGTGGTTTCAAGTTGGGTCGGTGAGTTTCTTTCTTCTGTGAGTCGACAGCGCCGTCGTGTGGTTATTTTGATGAGCGCTGACAGTGACTGGAAAAAGCCAAGTGCTTTTCTGGCCTGCCCACACCCCCACGCACTCCGCCACTTCCACTGTTGTGTGGGAGATTGTGGAAGAGCTCGGCTGCGGTTCCTGGCTCTTCGAGACTGACACAAGGTTATCCGGCATCCAGCGGCGAAGAAAGAAGAATAATTTCATTGTGGGATTTACAGTTTATAGGCTGAAAAAGAAAAGGCAATTCTGGCACACCCAATTTCTATAGAACTTTTTCTGTGCAATTAATGTCTTAACATTTAACACGCACCCACAGAACTGCATCAAAGTCCCTGGAGATATGCACTTTCCACCAAGCTCTGCATACCTTCTTACCCTCTCACTCACGCAGATCCCAAACCCCCTTCAAAACATCCAGCAGCTGGGCCGAAAGAAGCAGTCCTAGAGCAAGAAGGCAGTGCTGGATTTCATAGTCCCTTTAAAGTCTGTAAACCAGATGAAGCACCCTAAGCGATATTTATAGTTGAGAGAGATAGATAGATAGATAGATAGATAGATAAATAGATATAGATAGATAGATACATACATACATACATACATGCATACATACATAGATATAGATCTAGATGGATAAATCTAGATGGAGAGATGTGTGTGTGTATCTATCTATCTATCTATCTATCTATCTATCTATCTATCTATCTATGTATCACATTCCCTGAAGGTGGCAGAGTCCATTGTCCATTGTTACAGCCATTTCCAGTTGCACTTCAGACTAAAAAATGTGCCAGGACAGAAAGCATTCGCTGACCTTCTGTCTTCCCTGTAAAACATGATTCCCAGTTCAATCACTTTTCATACAGCTTCAGAATAATCTACAGTCGAGGCAGCTATATCTCTCAGAGAATAAAGTGTCAGGACAGAATATGTTTTAAAGGCAGCTGTTTCTTCCAGCAGCATTTAAATTGTGCAGAGCACACTTGGAATATGTGCTTTCCTTTTTACATATACAGACAGGAACATTTTTAACTCATGCAGGTTGGTTGCAAACATCCAGCAGCTACCCTATCAAACAGGCTGTAGAAATAAGAGCCAGTGCAGGGCTGCACCTTTCCCTTGTAGAATGTAAACCACATAAACTCCCTGCTACACTCTGAAGTCTGAACAAAAAACTGTGCCAGGACTAAAGGCTTGCCTCTGAACCATGGAAACTTGCATTTGAACTGCATTCCAGGACAGTCCTCTTTCCTTTACAACCTGCACAGCACCGTCAGATCACAGTGTTAGCTGTACATTCCTTCTCAGCCCAAAGTACAACCACACACAACATCGCTTCACAGGCACCAAAGATGTGGATAGATGTCCCACACAGAAAAATGTGCCAGGCATAAACATGTTCATCATTACACACTTGCTTCTCCCAGATTTTGGTGCTGTGATGAAACGCTGGGACATTGAAATGCAGTAAGTGCTTCTCTCTTGGTACATTTCCCTGAGGGAGTGCTAGATGGACAGCTTGGACTCTTGCGAAACAGAAAGAGCACAAATGAACGTAAAGCTGAGGAAAAACAAGGGAACAGCACACTGAATGTGTGCAACATAGAGGCTGAAAAGCAGCAAAGCTGAAGGCCATTGCTAGGCTTCAGTTCTATACAGACCACGGAAGGCAAACAATGAAGCTTCAAAGACTGGGGGAGCCAAACAATTTTTGCAGTCATTTTGGGTGATTTTGAGGGTTTTTCGGGTGATTTGGGGGTCTTTTGGGGATTATGGAGTGATTTTGGGGGTTTTTGGGTTTGACGATGCTGATTTTCAAGTGATTTCAGGTGATTTTTGGGGTGATTTTGGGTGT
>NW_015379273.1:4292-5596 GCF_001522545.3 Parus major | reverse complement strand
GGGGAGGTGAAACTGTTTTTCAGGAGATTTTTGTTGGTTTTGAGTGATTTTGGAGTGATATTGGGGGGGTTGGGGCTGGAGAATCCCATTATTGGGTAATTTAGATGATTTCATGGGGTTTTTGAAGTGATTTTGGGGGGAAATTAGGGGCGCTATTGGAATTTATTTTGTGGGCAATATTGGGGTAGCTTTTGGGACTATTTTGGGGCACCAAAAGCAACTTTTGCAGTCCTTTCTGGTGATTTTGGGTGTTTTTGGAGTGATTTTGGGGTGATTTTTGAGGCAACTTCGGGGGTTTTTCAGGAATTTTGTGGAGATTTTGGGGTGTTTTCAGGTAATTTCGAATTATTATAGGTGTATTTGGGTGTATTTGGGGGGATTTTGGGGGTGCCAAAGTTGATTTTGGGGTAATTTTGGTTGATTTGGGGTATATTTTGGAATGACTTTGTAGATCCTTGGAGCAATAGTGTAATCATTTTTGAGGTGATTTTGAGGTAGTTTTTGGAAGATTTTGGGAGTACCAAGTCTGATATTGGGGTTTGTTGGGGTGGTGTTAATGTGTTTTGGGGCAATTTTGGGCATATTTTTGAAGGTGCCAAAGCCAATTTGTGGTTGTTAAGAATAATTAAAAGATTGTTAGCCATGTTAGACAGTTACTGTTTGTAAACCCCTTACCTTGTACCCCTGTCCCAAGTTGCTGTACCCTGTGTTTCTTGATCCTCATTCAGCCAGGCCCTGCCCCCCCTGCTCCTAGACTTCCACAAGGCAACATTGTACCCCTGCCCAAAGTTGCTGTACCCTGTTCCATGTTCAATGGGGCCCTGAGGAGGAGGATGACATAAGGATTTATATGTAAACCAGAAAAAACAGAGACTCATGGAGCACATACAGACAGAAAAAAAAAACAGAGACAACGAGCCACACTAAAAAGAAGAAATAAGAACAGCACTATTGAATGAGGAAGACCAGACTTCCCACCAAAAGCTGACATAACCAAAACAGGACTCAACTAGGATGACACCCTAGTCTACAAGGACAAGAAGATTAGTATTCCTGTGGATTCCTGTGAGAGTGGGAGCTCTGACTCTGCTGTGTGGTAAAGTCAACCTCCTCCTCTTCTGCAAGAAAACTGGGAGCAGTGGTGGTGTGTGTGACTCCTTGGGCCCTCACCCAAGCTTATTCTTATAATAAAGGCATTAAAAGGACTTCTAGGCCTGTGCATTCATTTCATGGTGATTTCAGGTGATTTGGGGGGGTTTTAGTGGTAATTTTGGCTTGATTTTTGGAGCAATTTTGAGCATTTT
>NW_015379273.1:0-3739 GCF_001522545.3 Parus major | reverse complement strand
TTTGCATGATTTTAGGGGATTTGGGGTGTATTTTGGGGGCAATTTTGAGGGATTTTAGGGGTGTTGAAGCCAATTTTTTGGTGATTTTTGAGGGGGAGATTTTGGGGGACATGGTGGTTTCACGCTGACTTGACCTTTGGAAAGAGTGAAAAAATCCCTCAGAAGTGATTTCTTTCAGAGAAGCTCCTGGGACCTTCCTCTGTGCCTAGGACAGGCCAATAACTGGCTAGTTCTCAGAACTGACAACATTTTGCATCATTTAGAAAGTAGATCCGCCTCTGTGAATTCCACCTCTTAAAAAACCACAAACCCAGGAACTCACCTCTTTGCTTCTGGTCTCAGAAGGGAATTGAGCTCTGGTGAGGCCGGCCCCACTCCCCTGCCACCTGTACAGCCTGGGAGCGGGGGCTGGGCCAGACCCCAGCAGCTCCCAGGCAGGGGATGGAAGCTGTGGGAGCCTTGGCCCCAGGCTGGGCCGGGCCACAACTGCTGACATCTTGCCGACATTAAGCCACTCCCCAGTGCCTAATGGCTCCAGGCCAAGCCCCCCCTCCCAGCGGCTGCTGGGCACAGGGGGGCGCCCAGCGCAGCCTGAAATCCAACATAATAACTGCTGTGGCCACTGAGCAAGATATTAACTCTTTCACTAAACAGATGAGACCTCCAGACGTTGTTCCTCTCTCCAGAGAGAGAAAAGGAGTGACACACTGTAAAAAGACAACATGAAAACACCAAGGTCAGTAAGAGTCAAGCCTCAAATAGAAAGAAGATGAAGAGATGCCCTAAAAGGGCTGAAAATTCTTTAAGTAATACCATGGAGATGGACAATGATATACAGAAATATCTCCTTTAATTAATGACAAAAGTATGGGGGGATGAAGTATCCAAACTGTAGATATGACCAGAAGCATCCATTGATGCAACCAAGCAAATGTTATAATAACTGTGATCCCATAAGACGCTTGAACAGAAAGAGAGAGATGGGAGTTGATGAAGACCCTTTGCCCCAGGGAGAAAAAAAGAAAATATCTGTTTCCAGAGAAAATCACAGAGACAAATAAAGAGAACCTTTGTCTTTGAACAAGTCATCCTTAAAGTAATATCCCATGAGTTCCTGGCCCATAGACACACCTCTAAAAAGGTTGTGAAAATGGGAAGAATGTCACAATAAAGAATTTTTGCCCGGGCGGTGAGGCTACTATTTGTGGAAAAAGAGAAACCACAAGAAAACTGTTTCTTGTAGAAAAGTCTCCATAGCCTCCTCTCCCTACAAGAAATGATGAAAGATTATTGTATAGTTAGTACTGCTTTAATATCTCAGGTTTTGTCTCTATGTAGTCAGTTGAGGAAAGAAAAAAAGTTAAGCAAGGGGAGAAAAAGTCTTCTGGAAGTTTTTTTCTGGTGTTCCTTATTCTAGTAGTCTTCTTAACAAAGTTTCTTTATACCTTTTAAGGCTTAAGCCTGTTTTGCCCTCCTCCTAATCCATATCTCATAACAAAAAATTAGTAAGTGCACTAGTGATTTTAACCAGTGCAAAACTCCACAACATTATTTAGTCCTTTGGCTGGAAAACGCAAATTGGTGAGTCCGAGGCTGATTTAGAGATGATTTTGGCTGATTTTGGGGGCTTTTGGGGTGATTTTTGAGCTTTTTGGGGCAATTTGGTGTGATTTTTCTGGTGCCAAAGCCAACTTTAGCATGATTTCAGGTTATTTTTCGGGTTTTTGCAGTGATTTTAGGGTGATTTTTCTGGTAACATTATGGAGTATTGGGGGTTCCAAAGCTGATTTGGACGTGATTTGGGGGTTTGGGGAGTTTTTGAGGTCATTTTGAGGTGGTTTTCTGTGCAAATTTGGGTATTTGTGGGGTAATTTTTGGGGTGTTGATGTGGGCTGATGATGGGTGTGGGTGATTTTTGGGTGCCTTCAGGTGATTTGGCTGTATTTTGGCAAGGTTTTGGGGAGTGCCAAAGCTGATTTGGGAGTTATTTTGGTTGATTTGGGTGGGTTTTGTAGTGGCTTTATAGGTTTTGGGAGCAATATTGTAATTACTTTTTGGTTGATTTTGGGGTAACTTTTGCCACTATTTTGGAGGTTTTGGGTGGAGCTGAAGATGATTTTAGGGGTGATTTTTCAGATGATTTCAGGTCATTTTGAGGGTTTTTTGGGACAATTCTTGGGTCATTTTCGAAGTTATTTTGAATGATTTTGTGTCAAAGACTATGTTCTAAAGGCCTAAGGCTTAGAATAGTAATTAGTGGACTTAAGTCAGTACGACATAAAATAAGTAAATATGAACTTGTGCCTTAATGTTCTCACAGCAGACCATACAAAACTTTAATATTTGAGTTTGTTCTATCCCTTCAGATATATCTTATACTTACTTCATTCCTATAGTATGAGAGTATTTATGACAAGGTTGAATGACCCCATACAACTTCCTAGAAGTAAAGAAGAAGAAACCAGAAAAGAGAGGAAAAATTGTAAATTGCAGATGAAAAGAGGGAAGCAGATAAAAAAAAAGAAAAAAAACCAACCAAATAACCCAGCCAACAAAACAAAAAAAAAACCCCCAAAATAAAAACAAACCTTTTTTTTACCCCCCCCCAAAATACCACAAAAAAACAACAAAACAAAAAACTCCAACAAAAACAAAAAGAAAATTTTATTTACCTATTTTGAATGTTTTATTCAATTAGGCCCTGTTCCTTATGGGGCTTTGAAACTCTTCTTAGAGGTGTATGACTACACATATATGAGTCAGAGCACTTGAACATTCAGGGAATTTTACCTTACTCCTGTTCATTGGAAGAATCTTTGGGCAAAAGTACGACCATTTGGAAACACTAATGGCAAACTACTCTTTTTTTATTTTTTTTTTTCTTAAAAGTGAAATGTAAACACCCTTCTCTTCTGTATTAAGTAATGAAGATGCTACGTCCATGTTTCTTGGGGGTTCAGTGTCCTTCCTTTTGGTCCATCTCACCTATGGAGTTTTTTGCCTGTTAGTTGTGGGGGAAATCTGATTTCTACTAGGTACTTGCTAGATGCTTGAGAAACACAGGGAGTTTTTGGCTGGGCCCAGGGGGGAAAGGGGGCCAGAGAGGGGGAGGGTCGGGGCAGCTGTGGGCTGGCAGTTTCTTGGGCCAGAGAGCAAGCCCTTGTCTCAGAGCTGTTGCTGTTTGGGAAAGGGAATTTCACCATCACCCATACAGAGCGACTGCTTTTTCCTTTCCTTCTTTCTTCTTCGTTGGTGGGCCTCACACCTTCTGCCTTACCAGGATGTGCAGCAGTGCCAGCCACCTCAACAGAGTTGCTGATACACCTCAGCCACTGGCCTGGAATCTCTGCTCATTCCTGCTGTTTCAACTAAGTCTTCATCAGAGACCTGCAGTAGCACTGGGAATGACTGCCCGAAAGAGTTAGTGAAGCAAAGCCTCTCTTACATCCCTCTTCCCATCTCCGCGGAGAATGTTGCAATGGTTCTGTTTTGTTGTTAATATTATAGCTATTGTCGTTTGTTTGCCTTGTTATACATGCCAATAATGAACTTTTATTCGTATTCCCATGCTTCTTCCAGGGAACACATTGATTTTAAAATCATAGAAATTTGGAGAGAGAGGGTTTACATTTTCATTCAAATGCAGGCTCCTGCTCGCCCAAGCAGACACCTGTCTTCCAAAACAGAGATACTTGTATAGAAATAGAAATGTATAATTCATGAGAGTAGAGTATTTTAG
>NW_015379272.1:227613-230853 GCF_001522545.3 Parus major | reverse complement strand
GAAAAAGAAATCCTGGGAAAGAAAAAGAAATCCTGGGAAAGCTGTGAGTGGAGAGCGGGACCTGCGGGGGCTCGGGGTGGAATTTTTTCCTCTTTTTGTGCTTTTTAATCCCATTTTTCCCCCTTTCCCCACCTTTTCTTGGCTCCCCCTCGCTGGAATTTCGCGTTTCCCTCCCCAGAACCCCGGGAATTCTCCCCGGAGAGGCGAAACCGCCGCAATTCCCATTTTTCCATTTTTCCCTCCCCCCCGCGCTGGATTTCAGGCGTTTCCCCCCAAAATAAACTCCTTTTTCTTCCCCTCTCCTGGAGGCTTCCAGACCTTTGGAAAAATCCCTGAAAACCCCCAAAGGAATCAGGTGCGGCTGCTCCGGGCGGCTTTTCCTTCTGCAGAGAGGTGGAAAAACCCGAAATTCCACCTTTTCCCAGCGTTTTTCCAGCCTGGAACGCTCCCCTGGCTCCTGGCGCACCTTTCCCTGCGGAGGAGACAAAACCCGAGCCAGAAATTTCCCGAAACGCCCAAAATTCCCTTTTTTTGGGGGGCTTTTCCCTTCTTTTCGGGTGGGATTTTTATTTATTTTTCATTTTTTTCTCTTTTTCGGGGCGTTTTTCAAGCCCTGCCAAGGAATTTTTCCCCCTCCAGGTAGGAGGGAATAAAAAGCTGCTGGATGAGGGGAGGAATAATTTCAATAAAAGCCGCGCACGTGATGCCCCGCGGAGCCGCCGGAATTGGCTTTGTTCGCTCCCTTTTGCTCATTTCTTATTTTTTTTCGGGGGAAAAAAAAAATCCCTTCCTCTTCCCTACGCCCAAAAATTCCTGTCCCGGCTGCTCCGGGGCTTTGTTCCCTGCTGGAGAAAGGGAATTTCTCCAAAATCCCGGGATTTTGGGGTTTTTTTCCCCCTCTCGGTTATTGGAAATTTGTGGTAAAATATTCGGTGAAAATCGCATTTTTTTGCGGGGAGGCTCGGGGTGAGAAAAGCGATTTTTTCTTGGGGTGTTTGGGGTTTTTTTCCCGTTTTTTCCCGGTTTTCCAAGCTGGGAAGAGCCGCGGGATATCGGGAGCGGGGCCTGGAACTCTGGGAGCGGATCCGAGGCAGAAATAAAAACCCAAATAGAAATAAAAATAAACCCTAAAAACCCTTCGGCGGCGCTCCCGCCTTTCCAGCGGGAATTCTTTTCCCATTAAAATCCCATTTTCCAGCTCGGGGAATGCTCGAAAAAATTACTTTAAAAACCCCCGGGACGTCTTTCCCAAAAAAATAAAATAAAATAAAATTTAAAAAATCCCAATTCCCACTTCAAGCGCTTGGAAAAACCCCTCAGTTCGCAATTCCCATTTTTTAACCCCAAAAAAAAACCCAGGGGGAAAAGAGATAAAATAAATAAAATAAATAAAAATTCCCTCTTTTTTCCCAGCTGGAAAAATCCCGATTTTCAGGCAAAACCTTTCCATAAAAATTGTTTTTTTCCCCATTTTCCCTCGGGTTTTTTTTTGGGGGAGAAAAGGAAAATTCCCAGCCCGGGTTGGGGGGGAAAAAAGCCCGAAAATCATCAAATTCCAGCGTCGGAGCCATAAAAATCCCGGGAAAGGGGGAGGGAGGCGGCTGGAAAAGCGCAGTTCAAGGTCACTGTCTCGGGCAGTAAAAAGGGTCGGCATCCCATGCAAATGAGCCCCGGGAAAACATTCCCAACTTTTGGGCTCAATTCCCGCTCTTTCCGCGCTTTTCCCCCCGCTTTTATTCCCGGGATTTCTCCTCTTTCCCCTTTCCCTGAAAATCCCGTTTTTGCCCTTTTTTTCCTCACTCCCGAATTCAATTTTTGGGTTTTTTTTCCCCCCCCTCGGCTCGGCCTGGATCCGGGATTTTTATTCCCAAAAAAAATCTCCGATCCCGCCTTTTCCAGAATCCCGAATTAAGAGCGGAATCAAGAAATGGAAATATCCCGGATTTCTCCGGCTCCCACCGCAAAATTTTCTCCCCCCAAAAAAAGAAATTTAACCCTCCCGAGGCCAAAAAAATCCCGATTTTTCCCAGCTGGGAGAAAAATTTGGGAGGGGAAAAGGGAATTGAAAGGGATTTTGGGGAGTCCGGAGGTTGGAAAAACAAATCCCGGGTTTCTTTTCTCCCAAATCCATCGGGAATTGAGCAAAAAGGGTGGGGGGAAATAAAGAAAAAGGATTTAAAAAATTATAGATTTAAAATAAATCGATTTTAAAATCCAGGATTTGGGGAATAAATATGGGGAGGTTCGGGGAAATCCCATGGAAATGGGATTTTTGGGATGGGCGAATGTTCCCGGGGTGGAAAATCCGCTTTTCGCACCGATTTCTGGATTTACTGCGGGGTTTGTCCGCACCTGGGAAAGCTGGAAAAGCGGGATTGGCCCCCAAAAGAAAGAGAATTCCATGGAAAAGCGGGAAATGGGAATTTCCCTCAGCTCAGCCCGAATCTCTGCGGGTCCCAAAGAGGGAAATCCCTGGAAAATCCCATTTTCCCCCAATTTTTCCCCATTTTTGCCAGGCCGGGAAGGGAAAATCCGGCCCCAAAATCCATGGAAATTCGGGTTTAACTCCAGCTCCGCTTTGGGGGGAAAATTGGGATTTTTTTCCCCTGGAATTCCTGAAAAAAACCCAAAAACCGGGAAGAGAAGGGTGGAATTCCCGAGTCGCGAGGGAGTCGCGATAGGAGGAGCCCAGAAGAGGCGATTTGGATCCAATTTTCCTTGGAAAAAGAGGAGAAAAAAGGGAATTTCTGGGATCCTCGCGCGCGCTGGGCCCCGCCCGCAGCGCGGCCGCGGTTTTTCGGGATGGAATTCCCAAATATCCATAAAAAACAGGGATTTTCCCCCACTTTTTGGCGGAGCGGCCAAAAAAAAACCGGGAAGCGGCGGCGCTGGAAACGCCTCGGGAAAAATTCCTTGGCAAAGCCTCTGGAAGCTCCCAAAAATAATCAAAAATCCTCTTTTTTCCCTTTTTTTTCCCTTTTTCTTTTGTCCTTTCCAGGCCGAGTTTTTGTGGAATCGGGAAAATGGGAGCCGCACTCACCTCGAGCTGGAAGGAGAAAAATTCCCGGTCCTGGGGGGTTCGATCCTTAAAAAAAATTGGGTTTTTTTTGGAAAAAATAAATGGGGAAAAGTCGGATTGGGAGGGGGAAAAGAAGGGGGGAAAATGGGGCAAATAAAGGGAAAAATGGGGAAAATAAAGGGGAAAAATAAAGGGGAAAAATAAAGGGGAAAAATAAAGGG
>NW_015379272.1:218418-227186 GCF_001522545.3 Parus major | reverse complement strand
AAAAATAAAGGGGAAAAATAAAGGGGAAAAATAAAGGGGAAAAATAAAGGGGAAAAATAAAGGGGAAAAATAAAGGGGAAAAATAAAGGGGAAAATGGTAGAAAAGAAAGAAAATATAAAGAGAAAATAAAATGGGAAAAGGGAGAGAAAAATAGAAAAGAGAAAGAAAAAATTCGGGAGAGAAAAAGGGGAAAATGGGAAAAGGAGGGAAATGATGGGGAAAAGGAGAATTTAGAGATGAAAGAAAAAATGGGGAAAATGGAAATAAACGGGAGAAGAAAAAACAGGAGGGAGAGAGGGAAAATGAGGGGAAAGGAAGGGAAAATGGGAAAAAACGGGGGGAAAATGGGAAAAAGAGAAAGGAAAAAATAGGGGGAAAAAAGGAAAAATGGGGGAAAGAAGAGAAAAAAAAAGGGGAGAAGGGAGAAATTGGGGGAGAAAAGGGAAAAAAAGGGAAAAATGGGAAATGAGGAGAAAATTCCCGAAGGACAAAGGGAACAAAGGGAGAACGGGAAGAGCCCAAAGCGGGAAGGAAAATCCCGGGAAGGGCCGGGAACAAAGGGCAGGAAAATCGGGAATTCCCCCGGGACCCCCGTCAAGGTCAAGGGGAACCGCCAGTGACGTCACCACTCGTGACGTCACCGCTTGTGACGTCACACGGCGCCCAGCCCCGAAAATCCCGAATTGGTCCCGTTTGGGATCGGGAGCGGCTCGGGGCAGAATTCGGATTAAATTCCATTTTCCTGCCCGTGTTTAATTCATTTTCATTCATTTTCATTCATTTAATTCCATTTAAATTCATTTAAATTCATTTTCATTCATTTTCATTCCATTTCAATTAAATTTAATTCATTTTAATTCATCCCAATTCATTTCGGCTCCATTTTAATCCCATTTTGATTCATTTAAATTCGTTTTAATTCATTTCAATTAACTTTAATTCATTTTAATTCCATTTTAATTCCATTTTAATTCCATTTTAATCCCGTTTTAATTCCGTTTTAATTCATTTTTCCACCTCTTCCCTTCAGGGGGGAAAAATTCCAATTTTGCCTTTTCTTTTCCCCCTGAATTTCATTTTCCCAGCGCTCAGCTCGGCTCAGATCGGGATTTTTATTCCCAAAATCCGCGGGAAAAATGAAGGAAAAGGTCCCCGGGAATTCCCAAATCAGCAGCGGGAGCCGGGATGGGCCCAAAAGCTCCAAAAAAAGGGAAAAAAATAAGGGAAATCCAAATATTTTGGGAAATGCGGGCAGGAAATGGCCCGGAATTCCGCGGGGTTTCCCAATTTTCCCACCAAAATCCCAAAAATCCCAGCCCGGGGTGGAAGCAGGGAAGGAATTCCTTGGATTTCCTCCTTTTTTGGGGTTTTTATCCCGGATTTTGAAATCCTCGGGAATGAAGGAGCCGCCAGGATGGGGAAAAAGGAGGCGCAGGTGGAAAAATCGCCCTGGAATGGCCAAAAATGAACCCAAAATGAGCCCAAAATGACAAAAAATGAACCCAAAATGACCAAAAGTGACCCTAAAAACGACCCCAAAAAATCAAACCAGAAGTGATAAAAAATTAATGCAAAATGATCAAAAATCGAATTAGAATCGACCAAAAATCAACCCCAAAGTGATCGAAATGAGCCCAAAATGTCCCAAAATGTCCCAAATTCCCCAATTTCCCTCCCGATTTCCCGGGAAAATCCGAGCTCCGTCCCCCAGGGAGGAAAATCGGGAGGATTTTTCCCCATTCCCAAATCCCTTTATTTTCTCTTTCCAATCCGAATCCCGAATTTTCCCGCCCGGGGGAAATCTGGGAATGTTTTCCCGAGGAATTCCGGATCCCATCCCGATAAATTCGGATTTTTCCCGCCCGAGCAGCTCCGGGAATGAATCAAAACCTGGAAAATTCGGGATCCAAATCGCCGAAATTCCCCCCAAAAAATCCGGGGGAAACCTCGAGGATTTTCCCGCTGGGAGAATTCTCAAAAAACCCCAAATTTTCACTTTTCCCACCAAAAACTGGGGAGAGGGGCGGATCCGGCGGAATTCCCGGGATTCGGGGATCCCAAATCCACCGGGAGCGACCTCGGGGAGGGATTTGGGATCCCGGGAAAAAATCTGGGAGGGAAAAAAACCCCAAAGGCTCCTTTTGGGGTTAAATTTGGGATTATTGGGGTTTAATTTGGAATTTTAGGGTTTAATTTTGGAATTATTGGGGTTTATTTTGGAATTATTGGGGTTTATTTTGGAATTATTGGGGTTTATTTTGGAATTATTGGGGTTTATTTTGGGGATTTCGGGGATTATTTTGGGATTTCTGGGGATTTTTTTGAATTTTCGGGGTTTATTTTTGGGATTCATTTGGGATTTTCGGGTTCGTTTTGGGATTTTCATCCCTTTTTTTTCCTGGGAATTTTGAGGATTTTCAACATTTCCATCCCCTCTTTATAGAAATTACTCGATTTCCCTCCTTTTCCTACAAATTTCTCCATTCATCCCAAATAATTCCAAACATTCCTATAAAACACTGCCGGGAATTCCCATTTTGGGCGGGATTTAAGGGGAAAAACCCAAAAATGAGGTCCCAGAGCGCCCCAAAATCCGAATTTCTGGAATTCCGCCCCTCCCACGGCCCCAAATCCCCGAAAAATCCGGGAAAAAAATGAGAAATCCGCTCGGAAATCCTAAAAAATCCCGAATATTGGGGGGACACAGAAATTGATGTGGAATAAATATTAAATGCATAAAAATCTCTATTAAATCTGTATTAAACCTGTATTAAATCTGCATTAAATCTGTATTAAATTGGATATTTTGCCGCCCTCTCGAGCGTTTTTCAGCCTCAAAAATTCCCATTTTTCCCCCATTCCCATCCCGCCTCTCCCCTCGGTTTTTGCCGCACTCCTGGCAAATTGAAACCTTCAAAAATCGGGATTTTAAAGCCGTTTTTGGCCCCTTTTTCCCCTCCCCTCGGGCGGGTTTAAGGAGGGGAAAAAACAAAGAGAGAGAGAGAGAAAAAAAAAAATGAAATAAAATTTAAATTAAGAATGAAATGAAATAAAAATATATTAAATGTATAATATAAAAATATATTAAATAAAAACATATTAAATAAAAGTCTATGAGATGAAAACGCGGTTAAATACAAATATATTGAACTGAAATAGATTAATTGAATTAAATTCAGTGAAAAGACCTTAACCAGGAAGAGATTCAGTAAAAAAAAACGTAATAAAAAGAGACGATTAAATAAAAATAGACCGAATAAAAATTAAATAAATAAAATCCATTCAAATTTTTAAAAAATAAATAAAAATTAAACGCAACAAAAATCCAATTTAACCCTCTCGCTTCGCCCCGCTCGCGATTCTTTTCTCCCTTTCCCATCCTCCAATTTTCCCGTTTTTTCCCCCCAATTTTCCTGCATTTTCCTCCCCTTTTTTTTTTTTTAATTTTCCCTGAAAAAGAAGAGTTTCGGGTTTGTTTTTGTTTTGTCCTCCAGGCAAAACAAGGACGGGAAAAAAAAGCGATTTATTTCTAAGGAATGGTACAAGGCGGACACCACGAGCTCGGACATCGACAGGACAACCCCAAGAAATTCCAAATTCAAATTAAAACCCCCCAAAAAAACAAAAAAAAAACAACAAAAATTCGCTTTCACAGCTCCAGGAACGGCCCCAGAACCCCGAAACCCCAAAATCCGGGCGGGAAATTCCGCTTTTCCCGCAAAGCCGAGCAAAACCCGCGGGGAGAAAATTCCCAAAAATTCCCCCGAATTCCCAAAATTTCCCGGGAGCGGCTCCGATCCCGCCCCGCGCCCCCAGCCCGGCCTCGGGCAGGGAATTCTGTCCCCATTCCCGATTTTTCCATCCTCAAAAAAACCGGGAAAACGCGCAGCCAGCCCTGCCCGGGGATGGATTTTTTGGGAATTTTGTTTTCCCAGGCGTTTTCTCCACGCCGGGAATGCGCGAGCTCAGGATACCGGGAAAAATGGGGGGAAAAACCGGGAATTCTCTCAGCTCCACATCCCAAATTCCCCTCCTCAAAACACCCCCGACACCCAAAATCCCGGGATATTTTGTGCGGGGGGGAGGAATTTCCCAACGGGAAAAACCCAAACCCGGATTTCAGAGATTCTGGGGGCTCGGATTTCTTTCTCAACACAAAAACAAAAAAAAAAATTAAATTTTTTTTCCACGATAATTCTCTTTAAATACCCCAAACCCAGCAGCATCCCGGCGGAGAAAAAACACCAAAAAAAACCCAAAAAAAACCCCAAAATCACAAAATTTTCAACTCCTCCGCCTTCCCTCTTTCTGCGGTTATTCTGAATTCTTTTTTTTTCCGTTCCGGGGGGCTCTGGCGGCCGCGGGGTCCCCTCAGGTGGGGTGGAGGTGTCCGGGCTTGGCTTTGCTGACCACTTTCTTCTCCTTGACGCGGCGGTTCTGGAACCAGATGGTGACCTGGCGCTCGGACAGGTTGGTGCTGGCCGAGATGCGGCGCCGCTTCTCTTTGGTGATGAATTTGCTGCTGGCGTATTCCTTCTCCAGCTCCTTCAGCTGCAGCTTCGAGTACGGGACGCGCTTCTTGCGGCCCCGGCGGAGCGCGCCGGCCTCGGGCTGCAGCGGGACCACGTCTGCGGCGGGGGAAATGGGTCAGAAACGGGCGGAAACGGGAAAAAATGGGGTATTACAGCGAAAAAATGGGAATAAATGGGGAATTCCGTGTGGGGAATGCGTTTCTTGCGGCCCCGGCGGAGCGCGCCGGCCTCGGGCTGCAGCGGGACCACGTCTGTGGTGGGGCAAATGGGTCAGAAACGGGCGGAAACGGGAAAAAATGGGGGATTACAGCGAAAAAATGGGGAATTCTAGAGAAAAAATGGGGAATTCTAGCGTAAAAATGGGAATAAATGGGGAATTGGGTGTGGGGAATGCGCTTCTTGCGACCCCGGTGGAGCGCGCCGGCCTCGGGCTGCAGCGGAACCGCGTCTGCGGCGGGGGAAGCGGGTAAAAATGGGTCAGAAACGGGGGAAATGGGTCAGAAATGGGGGGAAATGGGTCAGAAATGGGGGGAAATGGGTCAGGAACGGGGAATTATGGCAAACAAAATGGGAAATAACGGGAAAAAGGCGGGGTTTGGGGTGAAATGGGGCTGCAGGTCGGTGTGGGGCTGTCTCTTCTTGTGGAGCGCGCCCGCCTCGGGCTGCAGCGGGACCGCGTCTGTGCGGGGGAAATGGCTCAGAAACGGGGGGAAATGGGAAAAAATGGGAAAAAACGGGTTTGGGGGTGAAATGGGGCTGCAGCGGGACCGTGTCTGCGGCGGGGGGGGAGGAGAAATGGGTCAGAAATGGGAAATGATGGGAAAAACGGGGGATTGGGGGTTTGGGGTGAAATGGGGCTGCAGCGGGAGCACATCTGGGCGGGGGGAGAGGGGAGAAATGCGTCAGAAATGGGTCAGAAATGGGTCAGAAATGGGAAATAATGGGGGGAAAATGGGGGATTGGGGGGAGGAATGGGAATAATGGGAATGGGGGAGGTGGGATTTGGGGTTTGGGGGTGAAGTGGAGTTGGAAAGGGGGAAATGGGGGAAATGGGGAAAAAACCAATGGAAATGAGGGGAAGAAGAGGGGAAATGAGGGGAAAAGAGGGGGGAAAAGAGGGGAAAGGTCGCCAGAGGAGAGGGATAATGGCTGATCATATTCCGGATAATGGGAATGAAAACACACCAGGGATAATTCCCTGTTTTCCTTGGCCGCGGATAAAGGAGGAGCATCCGCCCTCAAAGCCTCGCACTGAAAATGGGGCATCAAAGTCACCTCAAACCCTTTTTGGGGCGATATTTCGAGTTTTCCCCTTTTCCCTCCTTCCTTTTTCTTCCCCCGTCCCGTTTTTCTTTTCCTGCAGCAGAAAATTTGGGATGAGCAGCCCCAAAACCCCGCCCGGTGCGGACACAGGAGCCCCCAAACCCCAAAAATCCCCTCGGGGGGCACAAAATAATCCGGATTTCCCCCTCTCCAGCAGCTTTTTGGGGATGCGGGGGAAAGGGAAAGGCTCCGGGATCGGGATCGGGGATTTGGGAATTTTGGGATTTGGGGATTCGGGGACGCCCCCAGCCCCGCTCTGGCGCTGCCGGGAATTCTGGCTCCCCCCGGAATTTTGGGAGCCCTCGCAGGATTTCGGGGGGGAGCTGAGCCCCGAAATTCGGGGCAGGAAGAGGGAGGCGAGCGCTCCTAATTACGGCCCGGGCGTTAATTGGGGAGGCTTTGGGGGCTCTTTTTGGGGTCACAAAGGCGAGCGGGGTCCCCCAAATCCAGCGCCCCCCCAAATCCAACCCCCCACGCGCAGCCAACACCGCGCGCCCGAATTCCCCTTCCCAAAGTGCCAAAAATTCCCGGAAAAGCCGAATTTTGGTCCCGATAAATGGGGGGGGGATAAAGGGACGCACCCCCCACCCCGAAAAACGCGACCCCCTCGCTTCTTCCCGGCCCAACAAACCCAAATTTTTTGGGGTTCTGGGAGGAGCAGCCCCCGGGGGTTTGTGGCTTCCAAGCTGCTCCAGAGAGGGAATTTGGGGCCATTTTTCCCTTTTTCGGGCTCTTCCCACCCCTCTGCGCCTCCCTCCTGCCCCAAACAGCTCCGCTCGTCACTTGACACCTCTGCCCTTAATTGCGCTAATTGGGAGCTCATTTAGCGCCCGGCCCCGCGCACCGAGCTCCCCGCCAAGCGTTTTTGGGGAGGATTTCCATTTCTTTCCCTTTTTTCTGGAGCGGGCAGGGCGGGAGCGCCGAGCAAATCCCGACGGGAGGGGAAGGAAGGGAAGAAATGGGAATTGCGGAGGGATTTGGGAGGTTGGGTTGGACCGGGATCGCTGCGGGAGGAAAGGGAGGAATCAGGGAATTGCCGAGGGGATTTGGACCGGGATCGCTGCAGGAGAAAAGGGCAGGATCAGGGAATTACGGCGGGGTTTTGGATCGGGATTGCCTCACCCCGCCGAGCGTGCCCGTGCACATTGCCCGCTCCCGAGCATTCCTGAGCCGCGCTTCCCTCTAATTACCCAGCCCGGAGCTCACGCGGCCCCGCACGGGCGCTTGGAATACACGGAACAAATCCGGGAGTGCGGGAAATGCGGGATACAGCCACCCGGATAGAGGGAAACTACGCGGAATACATCTGGAATATACGCGGAATATACACGGAATAAATGTGGAATACACACGGAATAAATGTGGAATACACACGGAATAAATGTGGAATATACGTGGAAAAAATGCGGAATATATCTGGAATGTATCTGGAATATTCCCGGATAAATGGGATAAATGGGATATAAGGAATGGACCGGAAAAAAAAATGGAAGATATGGGATGTATGGAACACATCCGGATATCCGCAGTGTATGGAAGACATGGAATAAATGTGTGTGGATATGCGGAATAGATGGGATATATTGAATATATGGCATAAATGCATCGGGATGTATGGAGTATGCGGGATATAGGGAATGGATGGGATACAGATATAGGATAGGTGGGAAAAATACATTGAATATATGGGATAAATAAATCCCGATCTATGGAATGGACGTGGAAGAGATGGAACAGGAACAGATCCATGGAATAGACCCGGATATACGGAGTGTAGGGAACACACGGGACACAAGGGATGGATGGGAAGTGTGGGATGGATGGGATAACCGGGATAGATGGGAAAATCGGGATAACTGGGATAGATGGGATAACCGAGATAACCGGGATAGATGGGATAACCGGGATAGATGGAAAAATCGGGATAACCGGGATAGATGGGATAATCGGGATAAAACTCTCTGGAATAAATCTATTGGGAATGAACCTCTCTGGAATAAATCTATACCGAATAAATCTCCCGGGAATGAATCTCCCAGGAATGAATCCATCAGGAATGAAGCTCCCGGGACCGAAGCTCCCGGGCCAGAGCCGCGCTCCCCGCGGGCAGCCGGAGCGGGGCGCGGAGCCCTTTTCCAGTTCCTACCTGGGAACGGCGACTTCCAGAGGTGCGCGGACTGCGATTGCTCCTTGGAGCAGTAAACCTGCCCGTCCCAGGCGTTGGGCAGCGCCCAGGGCTGGTATCCTTCCATGGGAAGCAAAGCCTCGTGCCGCGGCTCCGGGTGCGCGCCCAGCGCCGGCACCACCGACACGTCCAAGTAGCCGGGCACGGCCTGGTAGGAGCCGGGGAAGCCGGGGTAGAAGGCGGCGAATTCCTTGGCCCTGGCGGGCAGCTCCTCGCTCGCCAGGGAGCCGCCGGCCTCGGGGAACTTGTCCGCCGGGTGGAAGCCGCAGGGCTTCTGCTGCAGGTTGACGCCGGCCAGGCGGCAGCCGTAGTAGCCCCCGCCGAAGGCGTAGCCGTAGCCCAGCGCGGGGGCTCCGGACGGGCACTGCCGAGGCGGCTCCGCGCCCGCCAGCTCCGCGAACGCGGCTCCGTCCGGGGCGGCGGCGGCCGGGGGGGCCACGCCGTGGGGCAGCATCTCCCGGCAGGGGCCCAGGCTGTCCCGGCAGGGTCCCAGGCTGTCCCGGCAGGGTCCCAGGCTGTCCCGGCAGGGTCCCAGGCTGTCCCGACACGGGCCCAGGCTCTCCATGCGCGGCTTCTCCCGCGGGGCGTCCTCGCAGCGGCAGCCGAGCGCGTCGGGCCAGCGCGGGGGGAGCCCGAGCGGCGCCGTCATGTCATGCCGCGCTGCCGCCGCCTCCTCCTGCCGCTGCCGTCCTTCCTCTGCCTCCTCCTCCTCCTCCTCCTCCCCGCG
>NW_015379272.1:212584-218157 GCF_001522545.3 Parus major | reverse complement strand
CCATTCCCGGTTTTCCGCGGTTTTCCAATGGGAAACGTGGAGCCCGTCAGAGGTGGGGATAAAATTCCAGCCCCCCCGCGATGGTTTTTAATTGTTTTTAATTATTTGTAATTATTTGTAATTTTAATTAATTTTTTATTTTATTTTAATTTTTTTTTTCTGGAGCCCCCGAGAGGTTTTTAGGGGATTTTTTCCCCTCCATTCCCAAAAATCCATTAAAAAATAAAAAACCTTCATTTTCCTGCCGGATTCCCGAAGAATTGGGTTTCCCCCCCCCCAATTCATTGGATTTTGCCCCATTCAGCCCCAAAATCCCGGGAATTTCAGGAGGGGAGGGGGAGCGGGGGGGCTCCGGGGCCGCGCAGAATTTGGGGTGGATTGATGGGAAAACGGGAATGAATTCCGGGATGTGGAATTTGGGGGGGATTGAAGGGAAAACGGGAATGAATTCCGGGGTGTGGAATTTGGGGTGGATTGATGGAAAAACGGGAATGAATTCCGGGATGTGGAATTGAGGGAAAAACGGGGAAAATTGGAAGTGGCCTCGGGGGGGTCGGAAGGAAAGGAGGGACCCCAAAAAATCCGTGGAGAGCGGGGAAAAAATGGGAAAAATGTGATTTTTTAGGGATTGTTTGTGCTCAGCGTGTCCCTAGCTCGGACCCCCCTGAGCTTCCCCAAAAATCCAAAAATTCCCCCAAATCCCCCCCGGAGCCGCTGGTTCGGGGTCTCCCCCTGGGCCGGGATTCTCATCCCGCCCATCCCAGGGGAAAAAAAAGGCTGGAAAAGGGAAAAATAAATAAAACAAATTCCGGGAGAAGGGAATTCGGGAATCTGAGGCATCCCAAGTTCAAGGGGAAAGGGAAAATTCCCGGGGTTTGGGATAAAAGGGAAAAGGGCAGGGAAAGGGGGGGGAATGACGGGGATGGAGAGGGGTGGGAAGGGATGGGAAAATAGGGAAAAATGGGGAAAAATGGGGGAAAAAAGGACGGGGAAAAAAAAAAGGAATAAAATGGGAAAAGAGAGGGATGAAAAGGGGGAAAAAAAGGGAATAAAATGGGAAAGAATGGGATGAAATGGGAGGGAAATGGAATTAAATGGGAAAAATGGAATTAAATGGGAAAAATGGAATTAAATGGGAAAAATGGAATTAAATGGGAAAAATGGAATTAAATGGGATAAAATGGAATTGAACTGGAAAAAATGGCAGAGGAGGGAGTGAAATGGGGAAAGAACGGAAAGAAATGGGAAACAAAGGCTTGGGATGGGAGGATCGGGATAAAAGGAGCGGATAAGGAGAATAAAAACCAGCGCGGAATAAAAACAGAACAAAACCCAACCAAAAAGGTTTCAAAAATTCCCGACAAAAGCCGGGAATTCGCCTCCTTTGTGCTCCGAGCTCCGGGCAGGAAAATTCCCGTCCCCATCCCGAGCTGCAGATGGAGAAAATTCCCAAATTAAATCCAAACGCGACCCTCCCCCAACCCCGCGGCTTTTTTTTTTTTTTTTTTAATGTATATATATTTCTTTTTTTTTGCGCCTTTAATTTTTATGAAGTGCTGAACATCGGGCAGCACGTCCGGGATCGAGCGTTAAAATTCCCGAGATTTATGGGAAAAAGCTGGGACAGAGCGGGAAAAGCCGGGAAGGGCCCGGGAGCCTCGAGGAGGGGCCAAAACCGGCCCCGAAATTCCGATTATCGCCGATTTTGGGAGGTTTGGGACGGGGGGGGCTCCGCTCCGCATTCCCGGGAAATATCCTGGGAAATCGGGGTTGGGAATTTCGGGGGTCTGGGGCCCGCTGTGCTTCGGGGAAGGGGTGAAAAGACGGGAAAATGGGAGAAAAAATGGGAAAAATGGGAGAAAACCAAAGGGAAATGGGAGGAAAAGAGGGAAAAATGGGGGAGAGGAGAGGGACAGAGGAAAGGGAAGGAAAGGAGGGGGGAAATCCCTTTTTGAGGAGGAAAAATCGCATTTCGGGCCGGGATTTCCCGGGAGAGGCTCGGGAGAGGAACAAAGGAACCTTTGGGGCGAAAAACGAGGAATTCTCCACCAAAAATGGGATTTTCGGGAATTTTGGGGCATTTCGGAGCTCGAGAGGGGCGGGAGGGGCCGGGATCCAGGGCTGGGAGCGTTCCCAAAATATAAATTGGGAAAAGGAGACCCCAGAAGATCTCGGGGAGAGGAAAATTGGGAATGGGAGCAAATCCCGGGGTTTTCCACCCACCCCTCCCCAAAACCCCCCCGCCAGCGCTTCTCCAGCTCCGATATTCCCGAATTTCGGGGGTTTCTGGGAGAAAAGCTGCGGATTCATGGAATTAAAAGGATAAAAGTCAAATTTCCGGCGTGGCTCTTTTTCACTTGGGGAATCACGGGGAAAATTCCCTTTTTTTCCTCATCCCGGGCGCAGATTCCTCCTGGAAAAGGTTTCGTTTGGGTTTTTTTAATGGATATTTCTCCTCCCACAACAACCGAGCAGGAAAAAGCGGAATTTTCCTCTCCCGAACCCCAGGAATTGCTCCGGTTCCTTCCCTTTTCCCGTTTTCCTGAAGGCAGATCCCGGGGAAAATTCCCATTTTTGATTTTCCTCCTTGTCCATTCCTGCCGAGAGAAAGGAGAGGAAAATCAGATTTATCTCCAAGTGCGCAGGGGTAGAATTCCCACTGATCCTGCTGTTTTCCAGCTCCTTTCCCAATGTTTTCTCTCCGGCGTTTTCAGCTGTCGGGATTTCAGGAATTTCCCCGCTTTCCCCCTTTATTTCGGGCGTTTATTCCCGGTTTTTCCTTTAAAAACAATAAAAACTCGGGGCCCGCTTTCCGCAGGTGGAGGCGGCCGCGGGCGGAGATTTGCGGTTTTCCAGCAATTCCCTTCGGGAAAAGCCGGGAGAAATTCCAGGGAAAGTGGCCAAAAAAAAAAGGGAATTCTGCCCCAAAACCGCGGCCGGGGGCGAATCCCAGGGAGCTCCGATCCAAGCGCGGCTTTTCCAGGCCAAAAGTCCCGTCCCGGGAAAAGGAATCGGGGCTGGAATTTTATGGGAAAGCGGCTTCGTGTCCTCAGGGAAAAGGAGATTGAGAAAGGCTGGAAGAGAACAAAGGAAAAGCGGAATTTTCCATTTCAAGGAAATAATTCCCGGATCATTCCCTGGAAATCTGCGGCGCGCGGATCCCTCTTCCCTTCGTTTCCCTCTTTTCCCCCTGATTTTTGTCCTAAAATGAGGGAAAAGCCCCAAAACTCCTCGATCCAACCTTTCCCTGAGGGAAAAATTTTCCACCCAGTCGCAGCTCCCTGCCTGGGGAATCCAAGCCGAGTTTTCCCAGACTTTGTCCCAAATATTTGGATAAATAAAATCCCCAATTTCTCCTTTTTTTCCCCAAATTTTCCGGGCTGGTTTTGGTCTTTTTTAGGGATAAAAAAGCGACTCCGCCTCGTCCGAGCTGAATTAATTCCTCTGGCCAAGCCTGAGCCTCAGTTTTGCCTCAGCCATTCCAGGAAAATCTTGGGAAAAGAAGATTAAATCCCATTTTTCCCTCTGGACGCTCCTCATCCCAAAAAAAACCCCACTAAAAATCCAATTTCCCCCTCAATTCCTTTTCCTGATGTTTTTCCCCTCCCGACGTGTCCCATTCCCAGAACCTTTCCCCAGCTCCCCCTCCAGTCCCTTTTTCCCAGATTTTTTCCTGCTTTTTGGATTTGAATTCCCAGCCCGGCTCGGGGAGGGGTTGATCCCTAAATTTGGAGGATTTGGGGTTTTTTTTCCCCTTGGATTTCCCCTCGTTTTTCTGGAGAATCCATGGAATTCCATCCAGGGACCCATCCACCGGGAAGGTCATTCCCGGATTTTCTGGGAATAAATCCATGGGAACTTTCCGGGGTGGGATCAGCCCCGGGGAATTCCCGAACCTCCCCAATTCTCGTTCCCGATTTCTCCCCGCCCTGATCCGGGATCAATTCCCATCAATCCAAACCTGCTCTGGGAGATTTCCCGGCTCTTCCCAAATCCCGCAGCCTCTTCTCCCTCTTCTTCTTCCTCTTCCTCCTCTTCTCCCACCGGCGCCGCTTTTTGGAGGCAAAAAATTACTTGGATTCCCTTTTTTCCCTTTTAATTCCCTTTTCCCCCTTTAATTTTCCCTTTCCATTCCTTTATTTTCCCCTTTCCCCCCTTTTGATTCCCTTTTTTTCCCCCTTTTTATTCCCTTTTCATTCCCTTTTTATTCCCTTTTTTTCCCCCCTTCCCACTCCCTTTTTTCCCTTTTATTCCTTTTTTTCCCCCGTTCCCCGTTCCCAGCCCCAGCTCGAGGCCGCTCCCGCGTTAATTATTGTTATTATTGTTATTCGTTAATTATTGTTATTCTTCTTCTCCTTGCCAGAATTCCCCGGGATTCTCCCCGGCTCAGCCGAATTCCAGACAAAGAAAATTCCAGCGGCGATCCCGGGGCCCGCCGGGAAGTCCAAGTTCAATTCCAAGTTAAAACAGGAACAAGCCGGGGCCGTTTGGTCACTTCGGCACCGGGAATTCGGCCTTGGAATTCTCCTTTTCCCGGGAAATTCCAGCGGGGGAGGCTCGGGCTGGGCTGGAGTTTTTATTCCACTTGAAATGGGATTTATTCCTGATTTCAATGGGAATTATTCCTTATTTAAATGGGATTTATTCATTATTTCATTGGGGTTTATTCCTTATTTCAATTGGGGTTTATTCCTTATTTTAGCTGGGATTTATTCCTTAATTCAATTTGGTTTATTCCTTATTAAAATTTGGGAATTTTTTTCCCTGTTTCATTGGGATTTATTCCTTATTTAAATGGGATTTATTCCTTATTTCATTGGGGTTTATTCCTTATTTCGATTGAAGTTTATTCCTTATTTAAATTTGGTTTATTCCTTATTTCAATTTGGGATTTATTCCCTGTTTCAATGGGATTTATTCCTTATTTAAATGTGGGATTTATTATCAGTTCCTGAAGGGGAATTCGTTCCCTCCTGGGGATTTTTGGGATGGATCCACCCCGGGAATGTTTTCTCCTCCTCCTCCTCCTCCTCCCGGTTTGGGCAGGGATTGATCCCAGACCAGCGGCCGAAAATTCCCTTTTTTCCCCCCAAAAAAAATCGGATCCGAGAGACCGGAACATTCCAGGAGGTTTCTCCCTAAAAAATTCCCTTTTTCCTCCACTCGATGCCCGAGGGTTTCAGCCCTTGGGGGGAATTTTCCCAATTCCTTCCCGTTTTTGGGGGAAAAACGCCGAAAATTCGAATTCCAGGGAATTTCCGGGAGGATGAAGGGAAATTATCCCGAATTTCCCGATTTGTTCCGTGCTTTTTAAATATGAAATAAATAAAAATGAAGAAGGGGCAGCACACCCTCAATTTCCAGGGATTCCTTCGCCGGAGAGTCGGAATTTTCCATGGAAAACCTGGGAATTTTTAGGCATTAGCAAGAAAATAAAGAATTTAAAATAACCCCGAAACCTCGACGTTTATTCTCCCCAAAAAGCCACCCCACTTTAAATCCAAGGAAAACACTCCCAAATTCTCTGGGCTGGAATTTTTCAGGAATAAAATCCCTGGGAATGATCCCGGCTC
>NW_015379272.1:198761-212504 GCF_001522545.3 Parus major | reverse complement strand
GGGAATAAATTGGATTTTTGGGGCTCTACCTCCACCTCTGGCGTGGGATTTTATCATTAATTAATCACCGATGATATAAATTGGATTTTTGGGGCTCTACCTCCACCTCTGGCGTGGGATTTTATCATTAATTAATCACCGATGATAAACCAATAATTAGAGCTTGTCCGAAATGCCGAAATTCCCAATGAAATTCCCTTTTTCTCCGGGCTGAGACGGAATTTTTTTGTGGAAAAAATGGGATTGGGATTTTTCCAGCATTCCCTGAATATCCGGGAGCGTCACCGGGAATTTCCAGTTCCTCGTTCGGGGGGAAAAGGCTGGAAAAAAGCGACTTTTGCTCCATTTTTGTCCAAATAAAAGGGATTTTGTCCAGGTCCGGTGTCCCGCGCGTGAGCGGGGAGCTTCTCCCGCCCCAAAAAAGTGGGAAAAGGAAAATTCCCAGCGTTTTTTACGGGATTTTCCTCCCTGAGGATGCGCCGGGAAAGGAGAAAAAAGGGGGAAAAGCGGGATTCGAGTGGGGATTTTGGGATCCGGGAGGGGATTTTTGTGATTTTTGGTGTTAAGGGACGAGTTTGGGAAGAGGAGCCACCCTTGGGGACAGGGATGGGGACAGGAAGATCCCAGGAACATCCCGGGAACATCCCAAGGTTTTCCCGCTAAAATCCCTTTTTCCCCCATTAAAAATTTCCCTTTTTTAAGCGATTCCTCCCCAGATCGCACCCCGAGAATTCCCGGGAATTTCCAGCCCCTCTCGGGGCTCTCCGGGAATTCCAAAGGGATTTTTCCTCAAGGAAAAGCTCCCGGCATGGGGAAGGTTTGGAGATTTTTCTTTAAGGAAAACTTGCCCAGAAATGAAGATTTTGGACCCAAATTCCCCCCGCGGTCCCGCTGAGCGCTCCTCGATCCCGCCGGGAATGATTCCCGTGCTGGGAATGCGGGAATTCCATGGAGAATTTTCCCTCTTTTCCCGCTGCTCTGGGAATTTTTGGGGTACCAGGAACTTTTCCCGCCTGGATTTTCCTGGATTTGGGAATTCTGGGGAGGATTTTGAGCTCAGGGAAGGGGGGAAAAAAACCCCAAAATCCCCATTTTTTCCCTGACCTAAAACCCTGGAAAAACGTGGGGAGGAGGAGAAAAAAAAGCCCCCAAAATGAGGAATTCCCGCTTAAAATCCCTGGAAACGCCCGGAAATTGTGGAATTCCGACTTTAACTCCGAATTCCTCCTCGCTTTTCTTTCCCAGGGCGGATTTTCCAGCCGGAATTCCAGTTTGGGATCCGGAGCGAGCTCCGCCAATTCCCAATGAAAATCCCAATTAACTGCAGGAATTCCTCTCCTTCCCTACTTGGAGCAGGGATCATTTATTTAGGGATAATCCAATTTATTTCGGGCTAATTGAATTTTTCAGGGATATTTTCTTTAGGGATAATTGGTTTTAGGGATAATTTAATTTCTTTGGGGATAATTTATTTAGGGATGATTTCTTTTGGGATGATTTATTTAGGGATGATTTATTTTGGGATAATTCATTTAGGGAAGGGAATTTTCCCCTCCAGGCTTCATTTTGATTTTCCATTCCCATTCCCAGCTTTTCCCTTTCCCAGGCTTTTTAAATCCATTTTTTTTCTCTTTTTTTTTTCGGGAAGAGCCGATCCCGGATTCTCCCGGGGCTTTCCAAGGAGGGAAAAGCGGGATCAGAATCCAAAAATAACGGGAAAAAATCGGGATAAAGGGGCAGGAGAAGAGCGCGGGGCGGGTGGGAATGGGAAGAGTTTCCCAGGATAATTCCAGCGCCTGAACTCGGAGCATTCCCGGGAAAGCCGAAATTCCTCCTTTTCCCTGGAAAAAACCGCCGCGTTTTGGTTGTTGGGACACCCCGGGATCCTTCGCTCTCTCCCTCCCCAATTCCCGTTTTTTTTCTTCCCGGTTTTCCCTCTCCCCGACTTTGACGGGAAAATTTAGGAGGGATCGAAGCCTTTTTTCCTTAAAAAACCCGGGAATCATCCCAAAGTCCCCTCCGAGATTCCCGCTCGGGGCTGTTCGCCTTTCCCGGCTTCTGGAATTTTTTTAACTCCAAAATTTGGGTTGATCCGGGTGCGGCTTTTCCCTGGATTCCCAAAAATTCCATCCCCGCTTCCCAGGGAGCTGGAATTGCCGCAGCTCCTCCTCCGCTTCCCGCGGCATTCCCGGCCTCCATCCCCGAGGTTTGCGGGAATTCCCTGGGGATCTTTCCGGGATAAACCCTCGGGATCTGCTGGAATTTCTCCTCACGGCGCTTTTGGAATCTCGGGCGCTCTTCCCAAGATCCGGAGCCTCCAGTGGAAACCTGGGAATACGGAGGGGAAGGGTTAGGGTTAGGGAAGATGCCTCGGGATAGAGGGACCAGCTCCATCCTGCTCCTGCTTTTCCCAATCCCTGGAATATTTCCCGCTGTCTTTCCCAGGTTTTCCATCCTTTTCCCAGGATTTTTATCCCCGTCTCGGGATCTCCCTGGGATTTTCCAGGAATCCCGACCCATTCCAGGCTCTCCAGGGACTCCTCCGGCCTCGCTCCCCTGGAATTCCGCTGCCTCCAGGGATTCCATCCCTTTCCCTGCTCCCTTTTCCCTCCCCAGGACCCTCCAGGCCAATCCCGGGAATTCCTGCAGGAATTCGGGACTCGGGAATTCCAGCCCCATCCCAGCGGGGCGAGGAGAAGGACACTCGGATCAATCCCTCATTCCCGAACTTTCCCCTCCGGGAGGTCTCGATCCCATCCTGGAATCCCAGAGCGCTGGAAATTCCCGAATTCCCATTTCCCAGGGCCGGCTCCGGGCTGAGGCCTGGATTCGGGATCGGTCCTGGGATCATTCCCAGCTCCCGGAGAGGCTCCGGAACCGGTCCGGCCGCTCCCGGGATTTGGGCCACGCTTGGCTTCGGGATTCCTGGAGCCACCCAGGAGCGTCGGGAGCGCTGGAATTCCGGGGTGACGAATCCATGGATTCCTTCTCCTCGCCCCCCTTTGCCCACACTCGGCTCCTGGAAAAGGGATGGGAAAAAATGGAATTCCTGGGTGGGAAAAATGGGAATCCCGGGTGGGAAATAATGGAATTTCTGGGTGGGAAATTATGGAATTTCTGGGTGGGAAAAATGGGAATCCCGGGTGGGAAATAATGGAATTTCTGGATGGGAAATGGGATTCCTGGGGTTCCTGGGAACCAGCGCCGTTGGGGAGGCAAAGCTGGAATTCTGGGGTGATGAATCCATGGAAAAGGATGGACAATGGGATTCCTGGGAGCTCCAACAGCTCTGGGAAGACAAACCCGGCTCCCTCATCCCGAATTTTCCGCCCGGGCGCCGCCCTGGTTCCATGACTCAGCTCCCGGGATGAGCCATTCCCTGTTTTCCTGCTGCCAAATCCCCGGGATCGTCCCGAGGGCGTCCCACAAACCCAGAGCCCGGGAAGGGCCTCGGGAACCTTCGCTTCTTCCCAAAAAACTCCCGAGATTCCCAAGAATTCGGGAATTCCTGAACCCCCCGGATCCGGCCTCTCCCGGGGCAGCCCCGGCTGGAGGAGCAAAGCGGCTTCCAGAGGGATCCCAAAAATTATCCCAGAGCGATCCCAAAGTGATCCCAAAAATTATCCCAGAGTGATCCCAAAGTGATCCCAAAAATCATCCCAGAGTGACCCCAAAAAATATCCCAAAAATTATCCCAGAGTGATCCCAAAGTGATCCCAGGGTGATCCCAGAGGAAAATCTGGGATTTCCGCCTCGCGGACACCTCGGGACGATTCCTTTGGGAAATCCCGGCTCATCCCCGGGCTCGGGAGGGATTTTTGGGATTTCGGTGGCGAGTCCCGGCCTGGAGAGCGCGAGGAGAATCCCAGGATTGGGAAGAGCGGCCGCGCATTCCCAAATCCAGGCGGGATTCCCCCCCTTTTCCCAAATCCCGGGGAGCAGAGGGTGACGTGCCCGGGTTTTCCTTATAAAACAGCTTTTCCCTGGCTCTGCAGGATTGCTGGAAAATTCTGCTGGATGCGAATTCCCTTGATTATGGGCTGGGTAATTACAGCCGCTGCGCCCGGGGGGGAAAATCCCTTTTTCTGTTTGGATTTTTTTTTGTTTTTCCCTGATTTTTGGAGCCTGTCTGGGAGCGAATCTTAAACCTTTCAACAGGCGAGGGGCGGGGGGACTTTGCCGGGAGTAAATCATTCCCAGGGAATCGTAAATCCATCTTTTCCAGCCCCGCAGCTCCCGCTCGGCCGCGCAGGGAAAATTATCCCGAAAAAAAAATTAAAAAAAATTAGGGAAGGAGTTTGGAGAGCGCTCGGAGGGGGACGAGGGACACCGGGAATGTTGGGATGGGGATTTGGGAGCTGGGATTTGGGGGGATCCAGCTGGGAGCGCCGTCCCCTCCAGACCCCAAATCCCTGGAGCGGCGAAAGCCGGAGGATTTGGGATTCCGGGGGGGTCCGGGATGGAGGAGGATCGGGGGGGTTGGGAATTCCGCATGGATTCCCCATTCCCGCCGGGATCAGCCGCAGCTCCCGGGGGGGCTTGGAAAGGAAAACCGGGACAGGCCAGGGCCTGAATCCGCCTGGAAAAGGGGGAAAAAAGGGATCGGGAGGTCCCGGAGCTCGGCTGGGCCGTGTGACGTCATCGGGGGGGGGGATGGGAATGGACCCCGATTTCCTGCCGTGCCTCAGTTTCCCTGCACCATGCTGGCCCAGGGAATGTTCTGGGAATCCTGGGATTTGGGGTTACTCGCGTGCCAGGATCCCGGCAGGGTTTTTTTCCCTTTCCCAAGCGACATTTCCCGTGGAATTTCCTTGGCTTTTCCCCTCCCGGGACAGAACTTTTCGGGAATGGCCTCGCGCCGCTCCAGGCTCCCTCCCCTGGGAACGGCAGCGCCGCTCCCGCCGCTCCCCGGTGGCGTTCGGGGGCAGCCACGCGGCTCCAGACGCCTTTAATTCCTTAATATCCCCTTTTTTCGGGAGCATCCCGGCCGGGCTGCGCCCCGGAGCCGCATCAAAGGCGGCCGCGAGGCCCCGCGCAGCCTCAGGAATCCCGGGAGAAGTTTGGATGCTCGTAAAACCGGGATTAACCCGGCTGGGCTCGGCCAACGCCCCCGGGGGACCCCCGGGGTCTCTCCAAGGGCTTTTCCCCCGTCCCAGCCCCTCCGCGCCGGGATCGGGGAGCGCCGATCCCCCCGCAGCCGCCGGGATTTGGGGATTATCCCGGGATTTGCCGGGCCCAGGGTGGCACCGGGACGTGTCGGGATGAGCAGGGCCCGGGGCTGATTCAGCCGCGCCGGGAGCTGATCCAGGCCTCTCCCGGACCTTCTCCCAAACTTTGGCAAACTCTGGGATGCCCCGGGGGGAGCCGGAGCCACATCTCTCCTCTCCCTTCCCGTCCCTTCCCTTCCCGAATTCCTCATGCGGGAATTTCCTTCCCCCTTTCCTTCCCTTTTATTTCCTCTCCCTTCCCCCTTTTTCCCCATTTCCCTCATTTTTAAGATTTTTTTTTTCGCTATTTTTCGTTGTTGGATTCCAGGCCATTCCCCAAAGTCCCTTCAGGACCTCCTGGAACCCCCTGGATCCATCCCGGGATCCCCGGGATCCATCCCCGCTCCAATCCCCGCTCCGGGAGCAGATCCCGGGAATTTGGGGTGACTCAGACGGAGCCGCCGGGCCGGGACCTGCCCGAGCACGCAGGGGAGGGTCCGGGGGATGAGGATTCCCGGGAATGGCCTCTGGAAGCGGCTGGGATGAGCAGGATGCTCCCGAGGCCGGGATTGTCACCTCGGGTGTCACCGAGCGCCGCCTCAGCCGCTGGCCCGGGGACGGACACAAAATTCCAGCCCCTCCCTGCGATTCCCAACCCTCGGAGATCCCAGAAAATCCCAGCTCCATCCCAGATCCCGGATCCATCCCAGATCCATCCCAGATCCAGGGATCCATCCCGGATCAATCCCATATCCCAGAAAATCCCAGCTCCGGGATCCCGGGAGCCCTCAGATATCCCAGAAAATCCCGGCGCCGGGATCCCGGGAGCGGCATCCTGGAGCAGAGGGAGCTTTGGGGATTTTGGGGGTGCCCTGGGCTGGGAGGGAGATCCCGGGATTCCTGGGAAAGCTCTCCCGGGATTCCTGGGAAAGCTCTCCCGGGATTCCTGGGAAAGCTCTCCCGGGATTCCCGGCAGGGAAACAAACCCGGGGCTCCGGAGGGGCCGTTCCCGGCTGGAAATCTCTGGAAAAATGAGGGGCACAAACCCGGAGCGCGGCCCTGCCCTCGCTGAGAGCGACGCGCGGGCATCACCGAGGAAGGAAAAGGGGAAGGAAAGGAGCCAAGAAAAGCTCGGGAATTGCCAGCGGGAGCCTCTGGAGCTGCAATCGGGCGGTGCCGGGGCGTGGGGCGGGCACCGGGCAGCCCTCGCACGCCACCAGCGCCCGAAAAACTCCGGAGAGCTCCCAAAAACCTCCCGAGAGTTCCCAAAAACCTCCCCCAAAGCTCCGGAAAGCTCTGGGAAGCTCCAGAAAAGTGTCCGAAAGCTCCTGGAAAACTCCGGGAAAAGCTCCCCAAAGCTCCTGAAAGCTCTGGAAAAGCTGTGGAAAGCTCTGGAAAAGCTCCCGAAGGGGCTCGGGGGCGCCGGGGCCGCTCCGTTCCCCCCTCGGGGGCATCGGGAGGAGGAGGAGGAGGAGGAGGAGGAGGGAGGAAAAAAGAGGGAAAAGCGCCTGGCTCGGCCCCGGCGCCTCTCCCAAGAAATCGCAGGGTGGAAAGCGTCGCGCGGAAAGGCGGGGCCGGCGCGGCCGCGGCGCTAATTAACCCTAATTAAAGTCCCCGCATGAACGCGGAGCGCGCCGCTCGGCGCTGGGCCGGAGCCGCCGCTCCACAAAGGGAAGCTTGTCTGGGATTTGGGATGATGAAAGCTCCGGGCGAGCCCCGGCGCGCCCGGCTCGGGGGAGGCGCTGGGATCACCCCGGTGGGGATGGAAAAGGGAAAATTGCAGGAGAGGAGGCTGGGGAGGAACGGGGAGAGGCCACGGCCTGGGGGGCGCGGGGGACAGGACCCCAAACCCGGCCGGGACATCTGGGAGTGATCCCAAACCCTGCTGGGAGATTTGGGAATGGCCCCGGGTCCAGAGGGGAAACCCGGGAGTGATCCCAGATCCAGAGGGGAGATTTGGGAATGCTGAGAGCTCCCTCAAGGCCGGGCCCGGCTCAGCCCCCCGGGAAGGACGGGAATGGGAAAGGGAGCGGGAACCGGCGGGGTCCCGCATTGGGGTCCCGTATTGGGGTCACTCCTGCATCCCCATTCCCCATTCCCATCCCATTCCCGCCCCTCAGCCAATCCCCCTCTGCCAGCTCCTCTCCCGAGCAATCCCGCGCTGCCACCTCACGGCTCTTCCCAGCGCTCCCACCAATCCCTGCATCCCATAAATCCCCCCGATCCCACCAATCCCAGCGATCCCTGCATCCCATAAATCCCCCCGCATCCCACCGATCCCACACTCCCACCCCAACCCCATCCCGAGCCCTCCCCTGCAGCCGCTGCTGCTCCCTGGGGGTTCTTGGGGCTGGGAATGGGATTTTTGGGGCTGAAAAATGGGATTTTTGGGATTGGAAATGGGATTTTTGGTCGGTGCCCCCCCCGCTGCCCTCCCCGCCCCACACCAATCCCTGCTCCCCATCCACGTCCGAGCTCATTAGGGCCCGGCACTAATGAACCTTTCTGGGCCCGGGGGCTCATTAACGCCCCGCCGGTGCCGGGGCCGTGCCCCCCAATTAAAACTGCAATTAAACCGCAGCTCATTTGCATACGGGCTCTTCCCGATCACTCCCCATCCCGGGTTTCTCCCCCCTTGATTCCTTCCCGCGGGAATGCGACATTCCCGTTGCCATGGCAACGGCCGGGATGCCCCCAGGTGCGGCTGAAGCTGCGCAGGAACAAAGAGGAAGCGGCGGAAAATTCCCAGATTTCTGCGGCCTCGCAGGATTAACAAATCAACTCATTAATTAATTAATGAGGAAGCGCCGGGTTTGGGGCGTCGCTGCCGCTGGAGGTGCCCCAAAAGCGCCCAAATTCCCTTAAAAAGGGGCTGGGGGGGATGGGGAGGGGTACCCGCACCCCAAAACACCCCGGGCTTCCCAAGAGCCCCGCGGGTTCTTCCAGACGGGAAAATCCTTGGAATCTTGGCAGCTCCAAGGCTTCCATTCCCCAGGATTTGGGAATTTTCCCATTCCGGAACCACAAAAATCCCGCCTGGAATGGGCAAAGCTCGGCATTCCCCGGCAGAGCTCCAGGCCTGGCGCTGCCCCTCCCGGGGAGGTTTTTGGGGATATTTGGGTCGATTTCTCCATTTTCACCGCGGGTTTGTCCCTGGCTCCCATTTTCCACGCTCGGAGGCCGCGCCGGGAATTATCATTCAGCACCTCGGTTTGCATGGAGCGACCACGGGTCAATTTATTCCCGAATCCCGGTTTTTTTATGGCTCTATTGAACTATTTGCCACATTATTTATACGTTAATGCGCCGAGTCCCCGCGGAGATCGCTCTGGCTAATAAATAACGGGACAAATCATTAAGCAGGGCGATAAAATCAAGCCATTTAAAAATACATCAACCTGTGTTGCTTTCGTGTAAAAGGAAGCTCCAGGGGCCCATCAGGAGGAGAGAGAAACACATGGAAACAAAAAAAAACCCAGGGAAAAACACCTGCTTTCCCTGGAAAATGAGGGGAGGGGGCTGAGGGTGGGAAAAGGGGATTTATCCCAAATGCCAGCGGGTCCGAGGCTGGCACTGCCCAGGGAGAAGGTTCTGGTCCCGCGGATTCTCCAGAGGAGCCGAATCCCAGATCCTGGGCGCGTCCCGAACGGGAGCCGGGCTGGATGGGATGGGAATTTTCTGGGATTTTCTCTGGAACCGCAGCCAAAATCCATCCCGGGGTGAGGGAGGCGATGGAGAATCGGGGATCCCCCCCAGCCCCACGGGATCCCCAAATCCCCGTCCCGGGGAGTGAATCCAGCGCCCGGTCCGGTTCATTTGTGCGGCAGTCATCAGCCTAATTAGCAGCAGCCAATTATAATGACACCGGCACGGCTCCGGGGGACTCGGGGAACACCAGCTTTGTTTATTTGGGATTTTAAAAGTTTGGGGTTAAAAACGCGCCCCATCCGTGGGGAAGGACGAGCGGCGGTCCCGGGGATCATCGGGAGCTCCGGGAATTCCTCATCCCAAAAATCCCGGCGGGGCAGGGACGGGGAAAACGTGCGGGATGGCCGGGAAATCCATTCCAGCGGCGTTTCCCGAGGGATGCGCGGCGGCGGGAGGGAGGGAAGCGTTCCCCAAGTGCAGCTCCTGGATCCGTTCCCGAGGGATCGGGGCTGAGCAGCAGCTCCGGCAGCAGCAGCCGGGATTTATGGCAGGATAATGACAGCGCTTAGAAATCTGCTTTGTTTCGCTCTCCACCCACGCCCTTGGCGCGCAGGGAAATTCTCCGGAGGCTCCTCGGGACTGGGAAGGGCTCAGCTCCTCCTGCAGGGCGCTTAGGCCGGGTTTAAAGCCAGGGCTGGGCCGGGCAGAGCTTTGGAGCTGCCGCTCCTGGTCCCCGAGGGCCCCGCTCGGGATGGAAAACTTCAGGAAGGGCCTCGGCCCCATCCCCGACCCCAAAACTCCCCCTCGGCCCCATCCCCGACCCCAAAACTCCCCCTCGGCTCTGCCTCCATCCCAGCCCGGCTCTGCAGGACCTCCCCTCACGTTCTCTGAAATCCCAAACCCCTCCAGGCCCTGCCCCGATCCGGAGCCTTTTCCACTCCTGGAAATGTCCCCCGGGCTGGGCCTTGGGGTTTTGAGAAGGATCCTTGGAAAATCCCGCCTTGGGAGCGTTTTCCCCTGGCTGGGAAGGGAAATGGGAATGACCCGGGCTGGGAGCGGCCTCGGGCCGGGATCCCCGCGATCCTCCCGGCCCGGGAAGAGCCGGGAATGATCCAGAAACGATCCCGGGATTCAGTCCGGGAAAACAGCCCGGGAGAGCATCCGAGCCGCAGCTCTGAGCTCCCGGATCCAAAACAATTCCTGGGACGGTCCCGGGCTGGCTCTGGGAGCAATTCCGGCCGCTCGTCCCAAAATCCCGTGGGATGCAGCAGGGAGGAGAAAGGGGAACCTCGGGAAGGGGCGGCCCGGATGGACCAAAACTCGGGAATTTCTGAGCCTCCAGCCCCGATTCCGGCCTGGGATGAGCCTGAGGAGGCCCCGGGCTCCTCCTCCCATCCCCAGTTCCCGAATGACCCGGGGACGGCGCGGGGGGAGCGGAGCCGGCCCCAAATCCGTGACGGGATGAGGATCCCGCTGCCTCCAGGGGCCGGCCTGGACCCCGAGGGGTCGGGATTCCCTTCCAGGGCGGGGAATTTTCCCTGCGGAAAAGCGGGAGGAGCCGCTGGAAGGGGCTGTGGGTGCAGGCCGAGCTCTGCAGATTTTTCCACAATTTGCTCCTCGCTCGCTTTCTCCTCATGGGAATTTTTTCCTCCTTTTCCCTCCCCCTCTCTCCCCTTCCCAGGGATAACTCCAGGGAAAACCCGCCCCCAGCCCCGCCCCGGGACCCAAACCCGCCTTTAAATGTGGAGGGGAGGGAAAAACTCGCGACCCCCAAAGCCACGGCCACACAAAATCCCCCAAAGGCGCCTCCTCGCCACCCCAGTCCCCCCAGTTCGGGTGGGCTGCTCGGGCCGGAGGCGGCAGCGCCAAGATTTGGGGTTTTAAGGGAAAAAAAAAACCGGATTTTTCCCTCTCCGGGGTTGCTTTTGTGATGTAAAGAGGAGGAATTCGCAGGAAGGGGATGAAGGGTGGGAAAGCTCCGTCCGCGGGGTGCCCGGGGCAGGGAAGGGATGTGGGGCTGGAAATGGGGCTGGGGGGGTTTGGGGACACCTGGAGGGTCCCCGGAGCCGCAGAGGGGGGAAGGGGCCCGGCGGTTTTCCTCCCAAAACAAACATCGGGACCCAGCCCCTGGGCAGGGGGGGAGTTAAAAAAACCTCATTTTCTGTCCGGACATAATTCCTCCTTGTCAGCCCCGCCAGGAGCCGCATTCCAGCGCCGCAAAGCTTCCCAAAATATCCCTTTCCCGAGGAGTTACGGCCTCGGGGCTTCCTCCCCTCGCCGCCTCCCGGGCCAGCGGGGAACCCAAAGCGGCGGATTTTGCCCCAGATTTCTGCGCTTCCAGCCAAGAGCAGCCGAGCCTGGCCCCGCTCCAGCTCCCATCAATGGGAGCTTTGGAAACCAGGCCCGGGTTTGTTTTGGTTTTTTTATTTTGAGGGATTCTGGCAGAGCAGCGGGAGGGATGAGGAATTGGGGATTTTTGGTTTAACTATTTTTTTAATTTTTTGTGCTTTTTAAGGGGCGTCTCTGCTTGTTTTGGGACGAAGAAAAGGGGAAAACAAGGGTTGGAAAATGGGGTTTTCACACCCTTTTTGTTTTCTTTTTTTGTGGCGTCGCCCAAAATGCTCCAAGCTGGAGGCCTGGATCAAGGAATGATCCCGAACCTCCGGAGTTCCAGGGATTCAGCAGAGGAAAAGGACGAGGAGCCGCAGGAGCCCGGAGCCCATCGCAGCCTCCTCCTCCTCCTCCTCCTCCTCAGCCGGGACTTTTCCCTGGCCCGGTTCCCCCGGGACTGAGCCCAAATCGGCTCCGTTCGGGTCCGCCCCCTCCTCCTCCTCCTCCTCAGCCGGGACTTTTCCCTGGCCCGGTTCCCCCGGGACTGAGCCCAAATCGGCTCCGTTCGGGTCCGCCCGGGCCGGGGCCGCCAGCGCCTCCAATTTGCGCTCACGCGCTCCCAATTAAAGCCTCCCGCGTCAGCCCTTGCGAAACGAGGTGAAATGGGAGCCCAAATATCAAATTATCCGCGCTAATTGCCCGGCGCGAGGGCGGCCGGACGGGGCCGCTTTGATCCGCGCAAACTCCCAGCTTTTTCCCCTTTTTTTGGGGATTTGCGGCTCCGGGCGAGAACCGCGGACAAAAAACTGCGAGAAACAGCCCCGGGGGGCTCTGCCGGGCCTCCGTCCTTATCAGCGATCGTTATCTGTGATTGATCCTTGTTATTGATCCTTATCAGCGACCGTTATCAGCGGCTGATCCTTATCAGAGATCCTCATCATTGATCCTTGTTATTGATCCTTATCAGCGATCCCTATCATTATCGTTATCAGTGATCCTGATCACTGATCCTTGTTATTGATCCTTATCATTGATGCTGTCATTAATCCTGATCAGCGACGTCTCCCTGCCCCCTCTCCCGGTGGGACATCCCTGGATCTGTCCCGGTGGGACATCCCTGGATCTCTCCCCGTCCCCGTTTCCCTCCCGCCCCCGGGCCGCTCTCCCCGCGGGCTCCGGAGCGTTTCCAGCCGGAATTCCCTCTCCAGGGATCCGGGAGCGGCCCCGCTCCCTTTTATTGCCCTTTTATTGCGGCTCCCGGAGCCGGCGGCCGCTCCTTCCCCGCCGGGCCGCGGCTCCCGGGGGCTTCTCGGGCCGCGTTCCCGGCTGGAATTGCGGCTGGGATGGGGCTGGAATTGCGCCTGGAATAAGGCTAGGATGCTCCTGGAACGGGGCTGGAATTGCGCCTGGTATAAGGCTGGGATGCTCCTGGAATTGCTCCTGGAACGGGGCTGGAATTGCGGCTCCGCCGTTGCCATTTCCCCATCTAGCGCCCGCTCCGCGCGTAGCAGCTGCGGCTCCTCGGGATCCTCCCGAACCCTTCCCGGCCCAATTCCCGCTCCTGGTTCCGTTCCGGTCTCTCAGCGCTGCTCCCGAACCGGGCCGGCTCCGGTCGGGTTTTACCGGGTTCGGTTTGGCCCCGGTCGGGTTCTCCCGGGTTTGTTTTGGCCCCGGTTCGGTTCCGGTTCGGTTCTGCCCGGTTCCCGGTGATTTACGGCTCTCGCCACGCGGCCGAGCCCCCGCGGTCCCGCCGGGAGGCACAAAAGGGAATTTTTGGGATTATTTTGGGGGTGGTTTTGTTTTTCCTCTTTTTTTTTTTTTTTTAATTTATTGCTGCTTTTCTTGGCTCGAAAGAGCGAGAAAGGAGAGAAAAAAATAAACAAAACCCCAAACAAAACAAGAATTATTTTTTTTTGTGGGGATTGTTTGGGATTCCTCAGGGTCATTTGGGGTTTGGCTCGGGGCTGCTCTGGGGTTGCCGCTGGATCCCGGGGGGGCAGCAGGGCCTGGGGCTGACCCTGAACACCCCAAAAACCGGGAGGGCCCCGATTTGAGGCTCTTTCACCCCAAATTTTCCCCGTGCAGGACAATTTGGGGGAAGCGCGACCGTTTCTGTTGGGGCTCGGTCGATCCTGACCCGGCCCCGGGGCCCGAACCCCCAAACCCCCTTTGTGTCCCCCAAAACCCCTTTGTGCCCCCCAAACCCATCCCGGCCTCTCTTCCCAGACCAATCCCAAGCTCCCCGGGCTTTGGGAATGCCCGGGTGCGCGGGAACAAAGCCAAGGATCCCCCTGGGAGTTGGGAATGCGCGATTTGGGAAGGTGGGATTCCAGCCTGTCCTGGGATGTTCCCCCACCCCAAAACCCGGGAACGCTCCCGCGGTGCCAGAGGAATTTCCGGGAATTTCCTGCGGTTCAAACCCGGGAGGGAAATCCGGGAATCCCAGGAGAGGACCCCAAATCCCCCGGTGCCATTCCCGGGTTCCCAACCCCGGGAAGGAGCTCCAGGGGCCCGGGAATGGGCCGGGACCCGCAGGGAGCCCAAAATCGCCCCGGGA
>NW_015379272.1:194476-198252 GCF_001522545.3 Parus major | reverse complement strand
CCGGCCGCCGCCGCTCGTTTTCCTCCGGATCAGCAAATAAAACATAATTAGTTGGGATTTTTTTCCCTGCTCCCTTTCCTTTTTATTTTTGATTTCCACGCTGTCAGCACCGAGCCCGGCTGGGTGATTTCCATCTTTTTAATTTCTCTTCCTCCCTCCCCCGCTCCCGTTCTCGCCCTTTCTCCACCCAAAACGGGCGGCGCTGCGAGCCGAGTGCGATTTGGGGCAGTTTTGCCTCAAAACCACCCCAGATTTTAATTTTTTTTTATATTTTTGCCCCGTTTTTGGGAGAGGCCGGACCCGGGGAAAGGGAACCAAATCCCGAGCTGGGAAAGGGAATCAAATCCCATTTAATCGGATGAAAACGGCGCCTTTTGGGGCCGTTTCCCCTCCAGTACGGGACCCTCACACCCACATTTCACCTTTCATTGCTTTTTTGGCCCCAAAACCTCCGCTGCCAGTCCCCTTTTCCCAGCCCCAGCGGGATAACGACGCTTCCCGCCACGTTATTCCCGAATTTCCCAATTTCCCGCAGGATCCACCTGAGGCCCGGGAGATTTACAGACAGGGAAGGGGCAAAACCCCAGGAAACCCCAGAAAACCCCAGAAAACCCCAGAAAACCCGGGAGATCTGTGGGCTGCTCCTGGGGAAAGGTGAATTTGCCCCAAAAAAGGGTGAATTCGCCCCAAAAAGGGTGAATTCGCCCCAAAAGGGCACCCGGTGAGCGGCGGCCGAGCCCGCGTTGGGAATGACCCCAAAAGGGGCTCAAAAAGGGGCGATTCCCAGGGATTTTGGGAATATCCCTGGATCCAGGGGCCGGAAGCGCTGGGAAGCGTTTGTGCTTTAATTACCCCTCCCCCAATTAACTGAGGGGCAGAAAACCCCACAAAATGGGGCAAAACCCGGGGATTTGGGGCAAAAGGAGACGGAGCAGCGCGGGAGCCGCTGGGGGTGTCAGAGCGGGAGGAAAAGGGGAGAAAATGGGATTTTTTCCCCATCATTTGTTCTGAATTTTATGGATTTTTTCCCCCCAAGGCAGCGGATTTCCAGCAGGCAGCGCCGGCTCCTCCCGGGAGGGATAAATAAAGCGGGATGAAACCTGAGGGAAGGAACATTTCCTGACCTTTTCAAAGACAATTAAAATCCCGCTGGAAAAGGGGTTTTTGAGGAGAAGAATCCAGGCTTTGCATGGGAAAAACGGAGGGGAAAAAAAAAAATCAGATTTTTATTTTAATTTTTTAATTTGTTTTTCCTTTCCCCAGCCCCAGTTTACGGTGGAATAAATGGGATTTTGGGGGTGTCTGCACCTGCCGCTGGGGGCTGGGGGAGGCAGAATTTCCCCCTGGCGGTTTTGAGGCAATAAAGGGGTTTTTGGGGTGGTTTTTTCCTCGCCGTCCCCGCAGCCCTGCTCGGGTTTATGGAGCCTCTCTGCGGTGCTCATTACCGGCGCTGCTTTTGGGTTGGTTCAGCTCCGATTTTTTATTTTATTGTTGCGTTTTATGACTTTTTTTTTTTTTTTTCTCCTTCTCATTTTTTTTTTTCCTTTTCGAGGTTATACCGAAAAGAAAAAAAATATAAAAAGGGAAAAAAAAAAAGGGGAAAAAACGAGGAAGAAATCGCATCCCGCAGCCCCCTTCGCCTGGAGGGATCCGATATAAAATAGGGAACAATTTGTCAGTTACAACAGGAAATAAAAATGATGGATTGGAGGGCCAGGGCCAAGCTCGGCGGCGGCTTCACCTCCTCCGCCCGGGAATGGGGAGAGGATGGGAGAAATCGCGGTGTCGGGGGTGGTGGGATTTTTGGGGGGATTGTTGGGATTTTGGGGGGGATTGTTGGGATTTTGGGGGGATTGTTGGGATTTTGGGGGGGATTGTTGGGATTTTGGGGGAAATTTTTCGGGTTTGGGGTGGGGATTTTTTGCGAAGGGAGGAAAAGAGGAAAAAATGTGGGGAAAGGGGACAAAAAGGGGGAAGAAGAGAGAAAAAAAGGGGGGAAAAGGGGGAAAAAAGGGGTTTCTGCCTCCTTGGGCAATGCCCTTTCTCCCTGGGCCGCCTCCTGTCCCCCTCGGCCTCTCAGTGCCCCCATCCCCACCCTAAATAACCCCGCTCCTCCTCCTCCTCCTCTTCCTCCTCCTGTCCCTCACTTTGGGGTTTCTGCTCGCTCACAAAGGCTCCCCGAGCCCCGCTCCAGCCCCGCCGCCGCTTTGCTTTTTGCTGGTTTTTTAAAAAAATAATTTAAATTTTTTTTTTTCCCTCCCGTTGCCATGGAAACCTTCCCGGGGCTGCGGCTCCAGCTCCGGGGGCTGCCGGGGACAGCGGCGACACTTGGGGACAGCCCCGAGCCCGCGGGGGGCACTGAGGGGGTTTGGGGGCGCTGGGGGGGGTTTGGGGCCACTGAGGGTGTCCCCCAATGTCCCCCAGTGTCCCCCCAATGTCCCCCAGTGACCCCCAGTCCCTCCCAGAGGCCCCAGGTCCCTCCCAGTCCCCTGGGAGAGAGTGGGACACACTGGGATCGGCTGGGGGGGCACTGGGAGTGGACTGGGAGGGACTGGGAATGGACTGGGGGGCACTGGGGGGCACTGGGGTGGCACTAGGGATGGATTGGGGGGCGCTGGGGTGGCACTGGAAGAGACGGGAGTGGATTTGGGGGTCGGGAATTGTCCCCGCAGGAGCGGGTGACCTTTCCCGCTGTTCCCCCCCCCGTTCCCGCCTCGCTCCCGGGTTTTATTCCCATTTTCTTCGTGTTTCCCTGCTCGCCGCTGCGGGATTTGAATTTCCCGTCGCAGTGCAGGGAGGGGGGAGCGCCGAGCCCTGTCCCTGTCCCCTGTCTGTCCCCTGTCTGTCCCCTGTCTGTCCCCTGTCCCTGTCCCCATCCCTGTCCCCATCCCTGTCCCCATCCCTGTCCCCATCCCTGTCCCCATCCCTGTCCCCAGGGTCAGGAGCTGTCCCCAAGGGCTGTCCCCAAGGACTGTCCCCATCTGCAGGACGGTCCCTCCCCCGCTCCCAGACCCCGCCCCAGCCCTGACGCTGTCCCCGGGTCCCACCCCCGTGTCCGAGTCGCTGTCCCTTGTCCCAGGACCTGTCCCCAGCTCCGGGTCACCAGCCCGGCTCTGTCTTTGTCCCCAAACCCCGGCGAGGAGCTGCAGGGTGACCCAAACCCCCGAAAATCTCATTTCCAGCCCCAAAACCCCCGCAGAGGGCGGCGGGGGCGGCACCTGCCGCTGGAAAATCCTGGTGGGATCAGCCCGGCTTTTGTCCCTCCTGGGGGGACCAGAACAGGCCCAGAATTCCCAAAAATCGCTGTCCAGGAGGAGCCGCAATCCCGCGGCGCTGTCGGAGTAAATCTCCCGGCTCCTCCAGCGCCGCCAGACCCCAATAAATATCTCCATTTCCCCTGTCCTGGAGGGAAGATCTGATCAGCTTTTAAATGTCAAACGTAAAGTAAAGTTTGTCATAAAAGACCGTGTAAAAAAAAAAAAAAAAAAAAAAAGGGAAAAATAACCCCAAAAAACCAACGGGAAGAGAAAATCCCGCGCCGAGGGGGCCGGAGATGAGCCAAAAACCGGCGGCACAGACCCCAAATCCTGGGGGAGAAATCCCCAAATCCTGGGGGGAGAAATCCCCAAATCCTGGGGGGAGAGACCCCAAATCCTGGGGGGAGAGACCCCAAATCCCAGGGATCGGAGCCCCCACCCCAGGGATCGCTGCCGCCTTTTTGGGGCCGTTTCTCTCCATTTTCACAGCTCGGTGCTGCTGCCCCTCCCCTTTCCCCG
>NW_015379272.1:191214-193221 GCF_001522545.3 Parus major | reverse complement strand
GCCCCGGTCTCCGCCCCCGCCTCTCCCGGTCCTCCCGCTCGGTAGGGGGCGCGCTTCCAGACGCGCCTGCGCACACGGAGCGGCCGCGACCTGCCCGGCGGAGCCCGGTGAGAGGGGGACAGAGCCCGGGGGGACCGGACAGAACCCGGGGGGACCGGACAGAGCCCGGGGGGACAGAGCCCGGGGGAGTACAGAGCCCCGGGGGACACTGAGAGCCCCGGGGCGGGCAGAGCCCTTCGGGACCGGAGGCGAGCGGAGCCCCCGCGCTGTGGCGGGGACACGGCCGGTGCCGCCCCCTCAGGACCCGGTTTGGGGGGGACGTTCCCTCACGCGGCCTCTTGGGGTTCCCGGCCCAGTCCCCACGTCCCCAGGGCCCGGCTCGGCCCTGCCTGTGACACCCTCAGCGGCTCCTCCATCCCTGAGCCCAAAGTGCCACCACGGTGCCCTGGCGGGAGCGACACGTCCTGCCCCTCCCGTGTGTCCCCATGTCCCCGTGTGCCCCCCCAGAGCCGGGGCCAGCCGTGGGGCCGGACACCCCGCGCCTCAGCCCTTCCTGCCCCTGTCCCCTCCAGCCGTGTCCCGCCTGTGTCCCTCGGCCGTGTCCTGCACGTGTCCCTCCGTCCTCGCCATGTTCACCTGTGCAAAGTTCGTCTCCACTCCTGCGCTTGTGAGTAGTGACAGCGTGTCCCTGCAGTGGGACAGGGCTGGGGTGAGCTGTGACCTGTGAGGACACAGGGCTGGGGTGACATGTGTCCCCTAGATCTCGGGGCTGGGGTGAGCTGTGACCTGTGAGGACACAGAGCTGGGGTGACATGTGTCCCTGCAGTGGGACAGGACTGGGGTGACATGTGTCCCCTAGATCTCGGGGCTGGGGTGACATGTGTCCCCGAGATCGCGGGGTTGGGGTGACGTGTGTCCCCAGGTGAGCTCGCTGTGTGCCCTGCAGGTGTGGAGGAGCTCGCGGGTGCTGGGCCAGCCCCTGTCGGCCGCAGCGCTGAGCAGCCCCGAGGCCCGGCCGGAGCAGGTAACGCACCTGGGTGGGGGTCAGCGTGCTGGGCAGTGCCACCCGCGGGGGAAACTGAGGCCCAGGAGGGGCCGGGCTGAGCTCAACCCCAGCTGCCCCCCAGACTGTCCTCCAGGTGTGGCCGGGAGCCGCCCGGGCCCTGCGGACGAGCGCTGCCCAGCGGGACATCGACACGGCCGCCAAGTTCATCGGTGCCGGCGCTGCCACCGTGGGGGTGGCCGGCTCCGGGGCCGGCATCGGCACCGTGTTCGGCAGCCTCATCATCGGCTACGCCAGGTCAGGGCAGGGGGGACACGGGGGCTCTGGGGGGGACAGGGGTGGCCGTGCCCCCTGACCCCCGCCCCGCTCCCCACAGGAACCCCTCGCTCAAGCAGCAGCTCTTCTCCTACGCCATCCTGGGCTTCGCCCTCTCCGAGGCCATGGGGCTCTTCTGCCTCATGGTGGCCTTCCTCATCCTCTTCGCCATGTGAGCAGCGGGCGGCGGTGACAGCGGCGGTGACAGTGACGGAGCTGTGCCCGGGGCCGGTGGCCCCGTGCCCAGCCGGGAGTACCGGGGGCAGGGAATAAAGACGGTTTGGTGACAGTCTGAGCTCCTCGTGTCTCCTTGGTGGCCCTGGCCGGTGTCACCTCTCTGCAGCTGGATCTGTCCCCACAGGGTCACCCCGGGGAGGTGGCGGTGTCCCCTCTGGGCTGAGCCTGGCTGCCACTCTCGGCCATGTCCCCGAGGGGACACTGATGCCCAAGAGCAGCTGGGCTGTCACCTGCATCCATCCCTGCGGGACACCTCAGCCGGGAGGGGCTGCGGGGCTGGCATGTCCGTGTCTCGTGGTGCCCTGGGGGTCCCGGGGATGTCCCAAGTGTGTCCCGGAGTGTCCCAGGTGTGTCCCGGGGTGTCCCAGGTGTGTCCCAGGTGTGTCCCGGGGTGCCCCGGAGTGTCCCGGGGTGTCCCAGGTGTGTCCCGGGGTGTCCCGGAGTGTCCCAGG
>NW_015379272.1:175040-190364 GCF_001522545.3 Parus major | reverse complement strand
CCCCGGAATGGGGCTGGGAGCGCCCGGGGGGAGCCCCGGAATTTTGGGGACAGTCAGCGGGACTGGGGGGTCTGCAGGGAGCTCAAGGGGGGGGGGGCTCTTGGGGGATATGAGGGGTGCGGACAGGGTGCAGTGACCCTGGGGGTTTGCAGATGTGCGGGGATTTAAAGGGAGAAGGATTCTGGGGTGAACCCTGGAGAGGCAGGAGGAGCCCTGAGGGGCTCGGGTGAGGCTCTGGATGATGAGGGGGAATTTGGGGGTGGGGGACACCCCTCAGTGCCCTGAGGAGATGTGGGGTGGCAGGTACAGGACCTCAGAGCTGGGGGTCCGGGGGCTGCAGGAGCCCCGGGGCTGCGTTTGGGGAGCTGGGGGTGGGTTACTGCCCTGGCCCTGGGTGAAGGGAGCAGCAGGAAGGTGCACACATCAGGAACTGGAGTTGAAGGAGTTTGTTCTCAAGTCAGGAGTTAATTCCCACCGGGAATTGAGGGCTGACTGTGAGCTGGTGGAAGTGGGGAGGGCTCACCTGCACCTGCTCACCTTTCCTGGCACTGGTGATCCCGCTGATCCGCCTCGGAGCTGTTCCTGCTCCAGGACCCCCCAGCCCTGCTGAGGGAAGGGATTACCTGGCTCAGGTGTGAACACACAAACTCCTCGTTCATGCTCAGGTCTCCCCGTTTCATTCCTCCTGCCCCTTTCTTTGCCACTCTTCCCACATTCTGCTGCTTTTCCCAGTCCCACTGTTGTCCCTGTGGAGGTGCCACCTCCTTCCCCTTCCAGGTCCCACTAAGGACACCCTTCCAGGTTATTCCTGTCTTATTCTGCCTCTTGGGACTTTGTTCCCCTGGGAATGATCCAGAGGGGTTCTCCAGTTCTTGGCTCCACCAGTAACTGTCCCTCAAGCAGCTCTGGATCAGAATCCAGCGGCAATTCCTGCTTGGCTGGGGGCTTTTCTCAGCAGGGACGGAGAATAACTTCAGTGTTTGGAGAGGGGAGAGGCAGGTGGAGCCAAGAACTGTCAGATGGACATCCCCTGTCAGAGGATGGATATTCCCTCTTGGGGAGGATGGACATCCCCTGTCAGAGGATGGACATTCCCTGTCAGAGGATGGATATTCCCTCTTGGGGAGGATGGACATCCCCTGTCAGAGGATGGACATTCCCTGTCAGAGGATGGACATTCCCTGTCAGAGGATGGACATCCCCTGTCAGAGGATGGACATCCCCTGTCAGAGGATGGACATCCCCTCTCAGAGGATGGACATTCCCTGTCAGAGGATGGACATCCCCTGTCAGAGGATGGACATCCCCTCTCGGGGAGGGTTGGCTCACACCCAGCTCCTGCAGCAGGACTGGGGTGAGCCCTGCGCCGGCTCCGATCCCGCCTGTTCTGGGGAGGGTGTGGAACACCTCTCAGGAAAGGGTTTTGATCCTGGTCCTGTGAGCTGGTTGGGATTTGAGCTGGGAGTTGGTTTCCCATAGGCCTGTCTGCTTTGGGAACCTGAAACCAGCCCTTTTCTGAGGGGAAAGTTCCTGGTTTTGTGTGCCAGCCCTTGGTGGTCCTGAGCTGTGGGACACTGGGCACTTCCCCGGCGAGCCCCCAGGTTGTGTCCACCCTCCTCACCGCTCCACGTGCAGGAATTTCAGTCTTTTCCCGGGATTTGTGTGTTCTCCCGTGTCCCTCCCGAGCTGCCGGCATCCCTGTGGCACCGAGCAGCTTGGGCTGGACGGGGTTTGCAGCAGAGCCCTGAGATCCGGGCTCTCCTTCCCTCTGCTCGGAGCAGGAAAAGGCTTCACACAAACTTTGGGAATGTGTTAAACCTCCCTCTGGAGATTCCCCTTTCGCTCTGACTCGGCCCTGTCGAGGGCTGTGCCCAGGGCTCGTCTCTGCCGTGGATTTCTGTTTTATTTCTGCTTTCTCGAGGTTCCTTATTCCCCAGTGTTGTCCAGCGCTTCCCAGCAGGTTCCAGTGGTGCCGGGGGTTGTTGGGGTTGAGCTGCAGGTGCACACGGAGGTGCTGCCCCACCTGGGCCGGTGCAGGAGCCCTCCCTGCTCAGGGCAGCTCTGGAAGGTCCCTGGGACAGCTGGGAACAGTGGAAGGACATGGCAAAACCAATTCCAGCTTCTCATCCGTGTCTCTATTCCCATTTCTTCCGAAATCCCTCTGAGCCCGGCCGGAGCATGGATTAAAGGGGGATTTGGGATGGGAATCCCCCTGGCTTTGGAAAATGAGGAAGTTGGAGAGAGGAAGCAGCAGCGGGGCTGGGGGACAGCCAGAGCTGTGGGGTGGGGTCCGGGTGACCTTTACTGTCCATCCCGAGGAAGGGAATCCTCCTTCCCTGCTCCTTGGAGCTGCTCTCAGCATCCCAGGGACGAGGCAGGGAGGGCTTGCAGCTGCTCCGTGCTGGAGCCGTGCTTGGAAGGGCTCCCTGGAGCAGGCTCCGTGCCCATGGACTGGTTTTGTGTGGCGGGGAAGGAGCTCTGGTTTGGATTTGGCTTTGGACTCCTTTTCTGCTGCATCCCACGTGATGCTGCCCTGCCTCTGTTTGGATTTATTTATCCTTCGGACTTTCTTGGGGCCTTCTCTTTCTTTGCCTTCTTTATTTTATTATTTTATCTTTTTTCCTCCTTCTCTTTTTCCTCCTTTTTTTTCTATTCCTGTTCCTGGCACTGGGAATCGAGGCCAGGTTTCCCAAACTGCTCTTCCCCCCTCGTTCAGCACCGAGCTGTGCTGCAGCCAGGGATGGAACGCTGCCAGAAAAGAACCTTTTGGTGAGAGGCCTTCAGCACTGGGGACCTGTTGCTTCCTGGAATTCATCAATTATTTTCTCCCCATTCCAGTCGACCTTGGAATTCACAGTTTTGGCTTTAAGGGATTTGTGGGATCGGGGTGAGAAGGGTGGGGTCACCCAGCGGCTTCCCTGAGGAACCAGAGGTGGTTTCTCTTTGGGCTGGAGGTGTGTGAGAAGTGGAGAGACTGAAAGTGGGTTCAGTCAGCTCTCCCAGCACAGCATTCCCAGCTTTTGTCTGGGTTCCTGCTTGGAATCCTCAGTGCATCTCCGGGTCCTGCTCTCCACTCTCCGCTTCTTCAAATCTGCTTGGCCCAGACCCGGAAAGTTCTGGCCTCACCCAGGTGCTGGCCAAGTTTAACCCAAATTCTGTCCACTCAAACCACACTGCAGCACCTGGGGTTTCTCTGCAAACCTTCTCCTGGAATATTTCTGGCTGCTCTTGGATTTTTAGGCTCGTGCATCAAACAACGGCGCCGCCAAAGCGTGCGAGGCTCCGAGAGCTGAGCAAAGGGAGGTGCCCGGGTGGGATGGAATGGTAACAGGTGGGACAGAGTATTTTTATTTTATGGGGAGAGCAGTGCGGGGCCTCCCCGTCCTGCCATGGCTCCGCTGTTTGGATTCTCGGGCAGGGTTTTATCCGTAGGTGCTCCTTTGCCTCCCAGGCTCTCCCGCTCCTCGCAGCCCTGACTTTGCTCTTCCCTTCAAAGCATCCACGCGCATTGGCAGGGGAAATATGTTCCAGCTCAGCTCGGGGCTCTCATGCCTCGTTTGCAGCAGCTTTCATTGAAACAAGGGCTCTGAAGTGGTGAAATAATTTCAGGAAATGGGACTCCAGCTTCTGGGTCACTCAGGCATTTCCGAGGTAAAATACTGCGCTCTCCGAGGCCGCCGTGGCTTCCTTGTAATTACCCGGGCTGGGTGAGGAGCGGTGGCTCTCCGAGGCCTTTCCTTCCTCCCGTAAAGCTGAATTATTTCCCTGTGCCGCCGTAGATCTCCGGCACAGCCCGAGATGGATCGCCCTGATGCCGGCACAGAGGCCACCCCGAGCCTGCGGAGCCTGCCGGTCTCTGCCTCTGGAATTGCTGCTGGGGGAGGCTGGGAGGAGGAGGGAGAGCCTTTTCCTGCGGCTCCTGGGGGCACTTTGGGTTTGCTTTTTCCTGGGGGCAGGCTCAGGTCGTGCCCTTGGGGCAGCTGGAGCTCCTGGAGGCTGCTCCGACCTTTCCTGGAGCCACCGAGTGCCACGGAGCGGTGCCCGAACTCGCTGCTGTGTTTTGTGGGAGCTCCCAAATTCCCTGTCCAGGTGCTGTGGCCGAGGTCAGGGCGCTGCAGGGACCCTCTGAGGTCTCTATGTCCCTTCCCAACAGGTTTGACCCTTTTCCCAAACCCTTTTGCTCCTGGGAGGGCTTTGGGAGTCACTTGGAGTCACTTTCGGGTCAGATGTGAGGTTCTGACAGGAATGGTGCCGCTCCAAGGCTGTTTTAAGGCACTTCCAAGCGAGAAATGAGGGTTTTGCACATCTCGGACACCCCCGAGGCGATGAGGTCCTGGCTTGGTGAGGATCCTCTCCCTGAACGCCCAGAAAGGCCCAGCCCCGAGGGAAATGCTCGGACTTGGCTGAGGTTTCTCTGTAAACGACTCGTTAAACACTCTGTGGCTGGGGGGGATTTGTTTCCAGCGAACTCCCTGCCAATATTCCAGTTTATACAGTTGGGTTTGCTTTGCTTTACCAAGCCCACGAAGCGTGAGGCCGTTGTGCCTCCAAAGCAGCTTTTACAGCCCAGGCTCTTGGCCTCCTTTCCCACAGGACAGTTTTCAGCTCTCGCAGCTTTTTGGTTACAAAGCAAACACCCTCCCTCCTTCCCTCACACCCCAAAATAACTTGAAAGTCGGAGTTTGGGCCCAAGGGGGCCTCTCCCTGCAAAACTGAAAGTCTTTCGCAATTTCCATGGGTGGATCCCAGCTGTGAGAGGCAGGGAGAGCTCCGGGCACCCCGAGGGGCAGGAGCAGCTCCGTGCCCGGTGTCTCCAGCTCCGCCCTGACACCCGGCAGCGCTGGGAGCGCGGGGCCAGGCTGGCCCTTGGAGGGCTTGAGCTGCTGTTCCTGCCTCATCTGAGGATGGGTCACGGCCCAGGTGCTGCCAGTCGTGCCCAGGCTGGCACCGGGAGGGCACAGCCAGCCTGGCCAGGACAGGGCTCTGTCCCTGCGCTGCCTCCAGCCCGTCCCGAGTGTGCCGAACGTGCCTCCCGAGGCTCAGGAAGCTCGGGGCTGGCCAGGACTGCCCTCAGCAAAACAAGGAGCCTTTCCTGGCCCAGCCTCAGCACTCTGCTTCCTTCCTCGCATTTTCAGTGGGAAATCTCGGTCTGCTCAGCAGAGCCTGGGGGCAGAGCCTGCTGCTTCCTCCTGGGCTGGAGATGGCAGTGGGGGCTGCCTCCCCTCTCCTGGAGCGCGCTGGGGTTGGCACTGCCACCGGCTGCCAGGGGTTTGTGTATTCTCCTGGGAGCCAGAGGCTTCTCCAGCCCAGATCTGCAGCCATCCATAATAATCTCGTTTATTGTGGCTTTCTCTGCTCTCCCCCTGCCCGCGCTCGGGGCTGGGCCGGTGCCTGGAGCAGCGCCTGTGTTTGAATGGGTTTGTTTGTGCTGGGCTGGGGTTGCTGGAGCCGCTCCTGGCGCGGCTCCCGGGGCTCGGCAGAGTCACCCAGACGGAGCTGGGGTGGCCTGGCCACTCCTTGGGCTCTGAGAATTAATCCCACGGAGCTCAGGCTCATCCCGAGTTTAACTCCTGCCTCGCTTGTGCCTTTTCCTGGCACGGGCACCTCACCTTCAGCTGCACCTTCGCTTGGGCTTGTTCCTGCAGGCCTGAGGGCAGCGAGGATTGAGCACTCATCCCACCTGGGGTGTGTGTGACCATTCCCGGTGCCATTCCCGGTGTGTTCCCGGTGTGTTCCCAGTGCCATTCCCGGTGCCATTCCCGGTGTGTTCCCGGTGTGTTCCCAGTGCCATTCCCGGTGCCATTCCCGGTGTGTTCCCGGTGCGTTCCCAGTGCCATTCCCAGTGCCATTCCCAGTGCCATTCCCAGTGCATTCCCTCCCTCCCTGCAATGCCCAGATGCAGTGGGGCACCAGCATTCCTGCCACACGAGTCACGTGCCAGGACAACAATAGAACCTTATTTTTAGAGTGTTTTCCAGCCCAGCCCTATCCCCAGCATCCAGAGCTGAGGTCCAGGGAGTTTCTTCCAGAAGAGACTCAGATTCCCAAATCCTGTCTTGAGATGCTTCCAGCCTCAGCTCTCCTCTGTCCCATCTGGGACAGCCGCGTGGGAGCTTCCCCAGCACAAAGCCCGATCCCAAAACGTGTGAGGGCAGGCCGGGCTGGGGGGGCAGCCCAGGGCCCGTGGCCCTTCCCGTGTCCCTTCCCGTGTCCCACACGTCACCTCCTGTGGCTGGGGCCAGGCACGCGTGGAGCACCTTGGAGGAAAAGCTCCAGAAGTGCCAAGGGGGCTTTGGAAACGTCACCCTTGTGCTGCCCCTTCCTCCCAGGGTGTTCCTCGCAGGCAGAGCTCGGGGCCGGCTGCCAGGAGGTGCCAGCGGGGGCCAGCCCGTTCGGGAAGGCTGCGCTGTGATCGCTGGCCTCGAGCGTGGAACGGGGCTGATTCCTTCCCAGGGACTGCAGCGTTCCCCCCTGGAATGTCTGGCCCGGGATAACGGGCTCTGCTGCTGTTGATGGCTCCGGGAACACGGCTTGGGACCACTCGGGGTTTATGGGCCGAGGCACCGTGGGGACAGCAGCAGCTGGGCTGGCAGCATTCCACGGGAAAGGAGTGGGAATTTGGGAGATGGGGGGGAGAAGCCGGCTCAGCCCAGCGTGAACAGGGGCTCCGGGGGGCGGCAGGGAAAGGGAATGCTCTGGTTTTCCTTGGATCCTGGGCAGCCCTTGTGGGTCTGGAAAACTCAGACTTTGATTTCAGAGAAGCTGCTGCTTTGGGGAGGAGTTAAAGCTGCTGCAGCTGAAGGTGGGAAGGGGATCCAGAGGGATCAGGAGATCCCGTGGGAGTCTGGAACCACGGCAAGTGCTCAGCTCTGGCTCTGGAGCAGGGCCCGCAGGGAGGGGGCTCTGAGGGGGCTGGACACGCTCTGGGTGTCACTCCCAGCCAGCCCAGGTGATTTGTGTGGGTCAGGAGGGGAGGAACCAGTGGGATCGGGTGCCTCGGGATGGAGGGGATCCCCGTGCCCTCAGCAGCACTGGGACAGCGTTTGGGATCCCCGAGTTCCCAGTTTGGGGTGTCCTGGCTGTGTCCCCATCCAGAGTTTTGTTGTCACCTCGAGGCTTGGGCAGGGTTTTCCCTTCCCGCTGTCCAGAGCTGCTGCTGTGCCCTGCTCCGCCGCCTCCTGTGTCACTTCTGGGCATTTCTGGGGCCGTCCCTGATGTTTGGGTGCCTTTGTTCCCCCATTCCTGTCGGTGCCAGGTTGGTTTATCCCCGTTCCTGCGTGCACAGTCCCCGGAGTTCGGCTCCATAAATCCAGACCCAGCCCAGCGCCGGCCATCTCTGCCTCCTGTTTTTGTGGGATCACAGCTCCCCTCTCGTCAGCCTTCGGGTCTTGCTGCCGTGGCTGAGGGCAGGGAATTCACCTCCTGCAGCAGAAGAATCACCAGATTTGTTCATTTTGAGCAGCTCATTGATTCCTTTCCTGGGGAGCAGAAGGGGCCGCTCCTGCCCAGCTGCATTCTTGGAGCTCCTTCTCACACAGTTCCTAAAAATACCAACCCTCAGGGCTGCAAGTGCAAAACCCTTCTCCCCCCGGTCCTGGCTCCCTTCCTGGCATTCCAGCATCTCCCAGCTCGGAGCAGGAGGTGCTGGAAGCCCCCTGGAGCAGCCCCGAGCGTGTTCCCACAGCAGCTTCCCGAGGAGAGAGCATTTGCTTTATTCCAGCTTTTTAAAATCCTGCTGTAAAAACACCAGTGGGTGGAGGGAACCGCTATTTCTCGAGTTTGAGACTGGGGGGGAGGGTTTTTCTTTATTTACTCTTATTTTTTATTAATGAGAACAGCTTCACTTGTAGCATAATAGGAGTGAGTGTTTTGTTATCCTTGGCTGTAATCCGTGATAAACTGCCCCTGCCATCAGCCTTGTAGTTTACCCACTGGGGAGCCCGATTATTGCCTTGTAAAACGGAGCACCACTCCTATAATCCCTTAATTAATTAAATGACAAATTTTAGTTCTCTCCCATTGAAAATATAACCGGTGCAGAGAGAGGCCTTGGATTTATTTGATGGCTGCTCGCTCGCACTTTGTTTTCCTGTGGATTGCCGCTGTCCCTGCTGGTTTGTTTGCATGGGGGGGATCCTTGGGCTCGTCCAGGGCTGCCTTTGATGATCCCTGTGGATCCCAGGGTATTCCCTGATCCCATAAATGCCGAGGGAGGGTGGATCGGGCCGCGCTGGGAGGGTTTTGCTGCTGCCCCTCCGCAGGGCTGAGCGGGGTCCCCACCTTGCAGGAGGTGACACCGAGCCTCAGGAGCTCCTCTGGGTGATGGTGACACCCCGGGAAGCTCCCACACCTTTCCAGGTTCCCTTCCAGCTGTAAAAGCCCACCCAGCCCCTCCCAAATCCCAAACCCCGGCTGCAGGTACTCCCATCCCCTGATGAACGACGTCCCAGCAGAGGGGCAGCTCCTGCCGGTGCTTGGGGGATTTCTGGGACCATTTAAGGATTTCTGTCCCTTCTCTGCTCCGCAGGCTGCTGAAGGATGGGTGACGACCGGCCCTTCGTGTGCAGCGCCCCGGGCTGCGGACAGGTACGAGCTGCTTCGGGGTTTAACGGGGTTTAACGGGGTTGGGGCCGGTTTATCCCGGAGCCAGAGCACTCCATGGGATCCCGGGAGGAAAGCAGAGCCGGGATCTGCAGGGCTCTGGTCCTGGTTGAGTTCTCAGCTCACAGGATCTGCAGGGCTCCAGTCCTGGTTGAGCTCTCAGCTCACAGCAGAACCCCCCGGGCTGGGGTTCCGCTCCCGGAGATGAACCCTCAGCCCTCCCGAGTTCCTCCTCTGGAGCAGCTGGGAATGTGACAGGTGATGGGCTGTGGTAAATGGTCCCCAAAATGCTATTTTGGGATGGGCTTTTTTCCGTCCCCATTGGGAATTTCTGCTTCCTGGAGCTGCTGCGGAGTTTCCCAGGGTGAGAGAGGTGGAGGAGGCCCATCCTCCTCCAGTCACACCTTCCCATCCCATTTTCCTTCCATTTCCAGGGAAAATGGGGCTCCAGTCTGGCACTTGGTACTGGGAGGAACAGAGGGATGATGGAATTGCTGCTGGGACTGATTCAGTGGGATCTGCTGGAAGCTGGGGGATGATGGAATTGCTGCTGATTCAGTGGGATCTGCTGGAAGCTGGGGGATGATGGAATTGCTGCTGATTCAGTGGGATCTGCTGGAAGCTGGGGGATGATGGAATTGCTGCTGATTCAGTGGGATCTGCTGGAAGCTGGGGCTGCCCTGGAAGTGCAGCCTGGGCCCAGCCCAGCAGGGTTTGGGGTTGTCTGTTCTGGAGCACTGGGAACTCCGAGTTTCTTGTTTTGGGAGTTGTGGCTCTGAGTCAGCTGTTGGGGGACGTGCTCACCGAGCCTTCCTGGCTGTGCTTGGCTTCCCCAGCTGGGATTGGGATGGGTTTGGGAATGATAACCCATCCCAAGGACCCTGTGTGTGTGTCCAGTTCCTCAGTTTGTTCAACACCTTCCTGCCTCCCGTGGGGCTTTAAATCAAATTGAACTGAACTGAGCTCTGCCTGCCCAGAGAGCCTCCTCTGCGGGATCCTGCTGTTTTTGGAGCACACAAATGGTCCAAGCCCTCACCTGGGAACTCCTGGGGACTTCAAAATGCATATTTGGGGTTTCCCAGCTTTCTGGGCATCGTGGCACAAGCTTCACCCAGATCCTTCCTCCTCCCCTTGCAGGTGAACTTCCTCCTTTTGCCTTTTCTTCTTTTTTCTTTCTTTCTTTCTTTTTTTTTTTTTTTTTGGGAGGCTGCTTTTTATCTGAAACTTCTCTGCCTGTGAAATTGTGCAGGCCATTTATAAAATGTATTAGCTGTGTTTGAGCACTTAATGGTGTGAGCCCTTCAATCACACGGCCTTAAAATCGGCTTCAAACAAGCAATTAAGGCAAACAACAATGTATTTAAATTTAATCTCCCACAATCTCCCACAAATGACATATAAAGGTGGCTGCTTCCTCCTCTCGCTGTTCCAGCCTGCTGCTTATGGGTAATTCCGACAATTCTTCATGTTAATATGGAAATGCTGGAATCCTGGTAATTCCGAGAGGGATGATTCATGGGGATCCAGCCTGACCTCGTGCGCGCTTTTCCCAGAACGTCCTTCAGGGCTGGGACGTGAGGATCCAGCCCAGCGCCACGGGAAGCGCTTCCAGGCACGGGCAGCGGGGGAAGCGGGGCTGAATTCCAGGCCAGCCTGGTTTGTAGGGCAGAGGATCCTCCCTGTGGAATCCCGGGCATCCCATCAAACCCCACTCCAGAGCTCCCGCTGTAAATCCCGCTCTTCTCCCTGGGCGTTTGCACCTGAGCCTGGCACGGAGCCTTGCCAAGCCCTGCTCAGCCCTCAGCCCCTGTCCTGAGCCAGTCCTGGCTGGGCTGAGCTTTGCTGGGCCAGGGAGCGCAGAGGATCCTTGGGATGGGCACAGCGGGATCCTTGGGATGGGCACAGAGGATCCCTGGGATGGGCACAGAGGATCCCTGGGATGGGCACAGCGGGATCCTTGGGATGGGCACAGCAGGATCCTTGGGATGAGCACGGCTGGGAGCTCTGGGGAGGGAGGATAAATGTGGGACAAGGTGCCCCAAAGTGCCCAGTCCCTTTTTTGCTCGCTGAAATTCGGGATCAGCCTCCTGCAGCTCCCTGGGATTGGGAGGAGGAGCAGGAATGGCAGAGCCCAGCTGAGCTCTGTGGAACCAGCACTGATTCCCCCTTTTGTGTAAGGTCAAAAATCAAATTCTTTTGCTTCCCATTTAATTCTTTGCCCCAGCAGCTGTTTCCTTGCCTCTGTAGCTGACACCAGCCCCGTCTTTTATGCCTTAAACCCTTTTTCCTCCGTTTTTCCTCCGTTTTTCCTCCGTTTTTCCTCCGTTTTTCCCCGTTTCCAGCAGGAGAAGCTGCTGAGGGCAGCGAGGAGGGCACCCAGAATAGCCGAGCAGCACGGCCGGGGCGTGCAGAGGGCTGTAAACATGTTTGGGGTTGCCAGGGCTGCAGGGGGGGATATTTTGGGATTCTCCCAGCTCCCAGCTGCCGGCAGCCGGCCGGGGTGGCACAGCTGACCCGGAATGTGCCGCGGATGCTGCCGGTAAAAGATCCCGGCCAAGGTCGAGCGTCCGGAGCCTGCCCGCAGGGACAGGTGCTGAATGTCCAGCTCCGAGCGAGGGACTGGGGCTGTGCCTGCCCCTGGAAGGGCAGCAGGGGGCTGGAGCAGGCCCCTGCCTCTGGAATGCCCCTGGAGAGCGGAGAGGGGTGCCTGGAGCCAGGGTTTCCTGCTGAAATGGATCGGGGTGGTGCGTGCTGCTGATCACCCTCCCAAGCTCCGAATTCCAGCCGCTCCAGGGCTGGGACAGGCAGTGGGACAGCTCCACCTCCTTAATTAGGGAATTAAACCTTCCGTTGGCTCATTAAGGTACCTGTAGCACAGCTCCAGAGCCGGGGGGGCTTCGGCTGCTGCTTCGGGAGCCACAGGGAAGTTTCTCCGTGTCTGGATCCACCTTCCCCCTTGGAAAACGGCCCCAAGCCCCCTCAAGGCCCCAGCAGATGCCAGCCCTGGGCTGCTGCAGGCTCTCCAGAGCATCCTTGTGGAGGAATATCCTCGTTAATGAAACGGTTTGGCTGCTCCTGCTGCCCAAGCCAGCGGCAGGACCGTGGTACTGAATATGTTTAACAGGGAGCACGACTTCCCCAGCCCTGCCCTCCCTCCCTGCGCAGCGTTTCCCTTTTACAAGGCACACAAATCATCCCTCCGGCCCTAATTCCAGAGCTCCAGTTATCCAGGCCATTTCCTCAGACAATCGTTTGCTTTTTAAACCCCCCCTTAATTTACCAATTTATTCCCCCTAAACCCTTGCTCGGAGGTGCTGCTTTGTGCAGCGTCCAGGAAACGCCGAGCCCAGAACTTTTCACGAGGCCAGAAAATGATTTTTTTTTTTTCCCCCCCTCTTCTCACTGGTTTATTGTATCCTCTTATCTTGTCATATAATAGAAATAATGTTTATGGCGTCGAGGCCTCAGCATCACTTGGCATTTAACCAACCTCAAAAGCAGTTTATTGCTTTGTATACTCTGCTGCCATGGCCATTATCCCTTAAATCTCTATTGCCCAGTAATGGATGAGCTCCTGCCATTGGCTGAGCTGGGCTTTGGGGCTTGTATAATCCAAACCAATGTGGATTATTCCCTTTACAGGGTGTGCAGAGGGGGGAAAACGGGCCTTTTCCCCTTGGCTGTCACCGCTCCAGCTGTGGGGTGGCACCGTGTCCCCGCCGTGTTTCCAGCTGTGGCACCTCAGCCGTGCCTGCTCCTGGCACTGCTTCACCCCACGGCCAGCAAGGGAGGGGTTCCCCAGCGCCGTCCTGGCCCTGGGAGCAGCTCCTGGAGCAGCTCCTGGGCAGGAAAAAGGCAGGAACAGAGGGAAGCGGGAGTGGGCAGGGAGGAGGGGACACAGTGACCAGGGTGACCAGGACACCACAGTGGGGCTGGTCTCAGCCCTGGGACAGCATGGTGACCAGGACACCATGGGGCTGGTCTCAGCTCCAGGACACCACGGTGACCAGGACACCACAGTGACCAGGACACCAGGGTGACCAGGACACCACGGTGACCAGGACACCAGGGTGACCAGGACACCAGGGTGACCAGGACACCACAGTGACCAGGACACCACGGTGACCAGGACACCAGGGTGACCAGGACACCACAGTGGCGCTGGGTGCTCCGTGTCACCAGGGCTGGGTGTCCCGGGGAGCGGCTCCCGTGCCACCTCCAGCCCTGCAGGTGCCCCAGCCGTGCCAGCCCTCCCCGCACAGCCCCTCCCGGGCGCTGCTGCTGCCCCTCCCTGCACAGAAAACACGGAATTTAGCTGGGAGCAGGGGTGGAACTCCCCTGTGCTGGCCTGGCTGCCCCTCAGCCGCCCTTGGCGGTCGGAGCCGTGTCCCTGCAGCCCCAGCTGGTCTGAGGCTGCTCCAGAAACCTCAGGGAACTCCGGATTCCTGCGCTCGGGAATTGCAGCCGCCCGCCCGCGGCCCCTTCCCAGCGGCAGCTTCTTGTGGGGAGCATCTCCCAGAGCTGCATCCCTGCTTTCCCAGCCATGCAGCTTTCCAGCAGTGCAGCTTTCCCAGCAGTGCAGCTTTCCCAGCAGTGCAGCTTTCCCAACAATGCAGCTTTCCCAGCCATGCAGCTTTCCCAGCCATGCAGCTTTCCAGCAGTGCTGCTTTCCAGCCACGCAGCTTTCCCAACAATGCAGCTTTCCCAGCCATGCAGCTTTCCAGCCATGCAGCTTTCCCAGCCATGCAGCTTTCCCAGCCATGCAGCTTTCCCAGCCATGCAGCTTTCCCAGCCATGCAGCTTTCCAGCAGGTTCTGCCGGCAGCCGGGGCCGCTGCAGCCCCTGCAGGAGCCGCAGCCTCGCAGGGCTGGAACCAGGGCGGCCTCCAGGAGCTCCTGGGCTCTTGGCAGGAAAAGGAGGGAATTAATTTGAGCCGTAACTCCTGGATTGTCAGCAGAGCCCGATGCTCTCCCCCACCTCTCGCCGAAGGTATTTTTGGAGGTGGGCAGGGGGAAGGCTAATTTTGAATAATAATAAGCTCGAGAAGGCATCTGAAACCAGTAAACGTTTATTTTTTACACTCCTATAACTTAAAAACGGCCAAACCAATTTAAACCAAATTGGATAATAAAAAATATTGCTCCTAGGCTGAGCCCCTGTTTGCCAAGTTCCAGCCTAGAATGAATTTTTATGGCCAAATTATAAACCCCCTAGAAATGAAGGTTTAAAATGGAAATGTTGACAGACCTTTAACTACAAAAGCACCGTAATAGAACTTCTTTTTTTCTAAAATGGCCGGTTTAAAATATAATTAAGACTTAAATATTATTTAATAGCAGCATTTCCTGTAAGTTAAAATCTTTATCATTCCTCTGGCTGGGATTCCTTGGCAGTTGTTGGAACCGCTCTGCAGCAGGAGCGCGTCTGTGGCTGGAACCGGGGCTGAACCGGGACTGAACCAGGGCTGGAACCGGGGCTGAACCGGGGCTGAACCGGGACTGAACCGGGGCTGAACCAGGGCTGGAACCGGGGCTGGAACCGGGGCTGAACCGGGACTGAACCGGGGCTGAACCGGGGCTGAACCAGGGCTGGAACCGGGACTGAACCGGGACTGGAACCGGGACTGAACCGGGGCTGAACCGGGACTGAACCGGGGCTGAACCGGGACTGAACCGGGACTGAACCAGGGCTGGAACCGGGGCTGAACCGGGACTGAACCGGGGCTGAACCGGGGCTGGAACCGGGACTGAACCGGGACTGGAACCGGGGCTGGAACCGGGGCTGGAACCGGGGCTGAACCGGGACTGAACCGGGGCTGAACCGGGGCTGGAACCGGGGCTGGAACCAGGGCTGAACCGGGGCTGGAACCGGGACTGGAACCGGGGCTGGACTGCGCTCCCGGTTCCAGCCCGGAGCCGTTCCCTGCAGGAGGGGATGGGGATGGGGAGCCTGGGGTGGCTGCCCTGGTGTTCCCAGCGCTGCCCCAGCCCTCCCGGGGACCCCGGGATGAGCCGGGATGAGCTGGGAATGAGCCGGGATGAGCTGGGAATGAGCTGGGAATGAGCCGGGATGAGCCCGGACGAGCCTGGAAGCTCCGTGGAAAGCTCCGTGCCGCAGTGTCCTTGCAGGAAAGGCTTTTCTGCTGCAGAGCCCTGCTCAGGCTTCTCCTGCTCCCTTCCCAGGGGTGCCCGGCTCCTCCCGGCCGCGGGCAGGGCGGCACTGGGGTGGCACTGGGGTGGCACTGACCCCTGGATGGCCCTGGGGTGTCACTGGGGTGGCACTGGGGTGGCACTGACCGCAGGATGGCCCTGGGGTGTCACTGGGTGGCACTGGGGTGGCACTGGGGTGGCACTGACTGCAGGATGGCCCTATCCTAGCAATTCCCTTAAAGGAGCTCGGCCGTGCCCTCACCGGGGTGGCTCCTCCTTGTTTGGATTTAGCGACTTTCACACCCACGGAGCTTCTGATCTGGGCACAGGGAGCTGGGCCAGGCCCACACCTGGAAATGTGTGCCAGAAATGGAAACTGTGCTGCCAGGAGCCGGGCTGGGCTGGGCTGGGCTGGGCTGGGCTGAGCTGGGCTGGGCTGAGCTGAGCTGGACCGAGCTGGGCTGGGCTGGGCTGGGCTGAGCTGAGCTGAGCTGGGCTGGACCGAGCTGAGCTGAGCTGGGCTGAGCCGGGCTGAGCTGAGCTGAGCTGAGCTGGACCGAGCTGGGCTGGGCTG
>NW_015379272.1:171438-172585 GCF_001522545.3 Parus major | reverse complement strand
CCGGGAATACCGGGAATAAATACCGGGAATAAATACCGGAATACCGGGAATAAATACCGGGAATAAATACCGGGAATAAATACCGGGAATACCGGGAATAAATACCGGGAATAAATACCGGAATACCGGGAATAAATACCGGGAATAAATACCGGAATACCGGGAATAAATACCGGGAATACCGGGAATGATTGCCGGGAATAGTGGGAATACTGGGAATACTGGGAATACCGGGAATTAATACCGGGAATACTGGGAATACTGGGAATACCGGGAATACCGGGAATGCCGGGAATGCACGGGCAAACAGGACACAGCGTGTCCTCAGTGCCAGGGGCCAGAACTGCTGGGGGCAGGGTGAAAAGCCACCTTTAATTCCCGTGTTTCTGGAGGAGTGTGTGGGATTTTCACTCGGGCGGTTTCTTTTGGACTTTGGGGTTTTTGCGGAGGTTTTCCCCTCGGTTCCCGGTGTCTCGGTGTCTTGGGAGCCTCTCTCGGGCGGGTTTGGCTCGGGCGGGGCGCTCCGGGGGCTCGGCGGAGCCACCAGAGCCCCCGGGGATTTCTCTGGAGCCCCTCGGGCTCAGAGCCCGGGGCGAGCAGAAGCCAAGGCCGGGCAGGGGAGGCTGAGCCCGGCTCCTCCCGCTCCCCAAAGCTCGGAGCGAGTTTAACACCTGCTGAAGCACCGCGGCTCCCGAGCTCGGCCCAGCTGTTGTGCTCAAGCGATGCTTTTTCTTTTTTTATTATTTTTTATATGCCGGATTACAACAATGAAAACATTAAAGTCCTAAAATCCCCCCTGGGAGTGAAGATGCAGACAATAAAGAATTGCGCGAGCAGGGGCTGGGCAGGGGGGGCTTTGTGCTCACGGGGATGGAGATGGATCAGGAATTGTGGCAGCCCCGGAGCGGCCCCGGCGGGCCCGGCTGGAGGGGACCCCAGCCCGGGGGGCTTTTCCCTCCCCTTCCCTTGTGAGGCTCCTGCCCCTCCCCGCTGCTGCCAGCGGGCACTGCAGAGCCCCGGGAGCTGTTCCCGGGGCCAGGAGCTCGCTCTGAGCCCTTCCCGGGGCCAGGAGCTCGCTCTGAGCCCTTCCCGGGGCCCTGCAGTGCCCGGAATTCGGGAATGAGCCCTTCCCGGGGCCCTGCAGTGC
>NW_015379272.1:167663-171208 GCF_001522545.3 Parus major | reverse complement strand
GCCCTGCAGTGCCGAGGATTCAGGAGTGACCTCTCCCCGCAGCAGCACCACTGCAGTTCCCCTCTCCCTGCTCCCAAGCCATCCTGCTCATTCCCCACTCCTGGAATTCGGGAATTCTCCCCAGCTCGTGGTTTGGGGTTAAAGCCGTGTCCCTTGCCAGAGGCGCTGGGTGATTGCTGCAGAGCCCCGACATCTGCAGAGCTCCGGAGGAGAATTCCAATGGCTCCGTGTGAGATTTTATTACCTGCAGAAACGCGGGCAGGAAAAACGGTCCCGGCTCCTTAAGGAGGGGTTTTGGTGACCTTGGCTTTGTGTTTCCACATCACTGAATCAGCAGCTCGCCGTGGGATGTGGGGGAAGCTGCTGGGAAAGGTTTTCCAGGCACTTCAGGGTTTCACCCGCTCGGTTTTGTCAGGGGCTGCAGGTGGGAGGCTTTGGGGTGGCCAGGACGTGATTTGGGAGCAAAGTGCTGCTGGGAGGCTCCAGCTCCTGCTGGGAATTCTGTCGGGATCAGGAATGTTTGCTCGCTGAGCCTGATCCCATCACGGGGTGGGCTCAAACCTCCCTCCCCTCGTGGAAAAAAATGGGATAAAGGCGAGGAGCCTCTGCCACAAAAACCTGACCCCACTGGCTGGGAAAACCGAGCACCTTTGGAAAACCGACTGCAGACGATTTTGGGGGAAGAAAGAGGCATCCAGGGGCTGCAGGATGGAGTCAGGCATGGGAGTGTGCTGGGAGAAATCATAAATCTCCGGGGAGAAGAGGGTCACTGAGAACCTCATCAGGGTGGGAGCAGCAGCTCCGCGTTAATGTGCCCATAAATCCCCGTTCCGAGAAAACAGGTGGCTCTTCCGAGAGGCGAGAAGAGGCAAACGCCGATTTTTTTCTGCTGCTGCTGCTGCTGCTCTCCTTTTTTAAAAGCTTTAATTACCGCAGTGCTGCCGGCTCGGCGCAGGCAGGAGTCGGGAATGCGGCTGGATGTGGGAAGCAGGAGCAGGGAAGGAGGGAAGGGAGCTGCAGGTTGGCCAAAATCTCCAGGGAAAGGCGTGGGGAGGCACAAAACCGAGTTTTTATGCAGGGATTGAGGATGGCAGTGATGGAAAATGTCTGGTGCTGGGAATGAGCAGGATAAAGGGAACTGCAGGGTGGGAAGCTGGGAAAAGGTGTGGGAGCTCCATGAAGAGGGCTGGGTGAGGATGGACTCATTCCATGGGACACATCCCCGGCTCCCAAAGTGTCCCTGTTGTTCCCGAGGATCCACAAATCTCAGGCTGCCCCTCCCGCTTTGTCCCTCTCCCCACGATGGTCTCCCACCCTTCAGGGATTCCTTCTCCCCGATTTTGGGTTGTTTTTAACCCCGGGCTCCTCCGCACGTCCCTGCAGCCTCTTCCCTCCGTGCCGCCACTGGAGGGGACAAACCCCAAACCTGCGAGCGACTTGAATTCCCTTTGCATTTGACCTGCTGCCCTTCCCAGGCAGCTGCTGCCGCTGGAGCTTCCCCAGGAGATAAATCCACAAAAAACCCCTTTCCAGGCGATAAAGCCATCAGCAGAGGCTGCACTCGGTGAATGGGCGGGCACATTCCCAATACTGCGCTGAATTGAAGGAAATCTCCATTCCAGGGCCTTCAAAAGCTGAATGGGGCCGTGGCATCCTCTGGGTGATTGTGGTGCCGCTCCAAGGTCAGCGCTGAGCCACGGCGGCGCTTCCAGCCCGGCTCGGGCACAGCCCCAGCCCCTCGGAGCCCACGGTGGCTGTGGGACTTGGTGTGGGACTTGGTGTGGGACTTGTTATAGGACTTGTTATAGGATTTGTTATAGGATTTGTTATAGGATTTGCTGTAGGATTTGTTATAGGACTTGGTGTAGGATTTGCTGTAGGATTTGCTGTAGGATTTGTTTTTCTGGAGCTCTGGGATGGCTGGGATGTGCAGTGGGGCCTCTCCCGAGGGGACACAGGCACCAAGGAGCCTCCCCTGCACCAGGAACGGGGTTGGGAAGGGCTGGGCTGGAGCCGAGGGAGCGGCCGGGGTCCTTTTGCCCATCTCGGATTCCCTGGGGCTCTTCCCGGGGTAGGTTTGGGAAGGAGCCGCTCCCAGAGTTCCATCCGAGCCCTTTGTCCTGTCACACTGCTCTGGGTGTCCCAAATCCACGGGAGCATCCCCAGTGCAGCCTCTGGCTCTGTTCTGCCTCAGTTTCCCTTTCCACAGGGTCCCGTGGGCTGCCGGGCTCTGCCCTCACCCCGAATTCCCACGGAATTCCGGGAGCTGGGACGGGGTCAGGCCTGGCAGGGATCGGAGCAGCTCATCCCAGGTCCCACCTGCTGCCAGAGCCTCTCCCGGCCTTGGCCCCTCTCCAGAGGCTTTTCCGATCCCTCCGCAGCCTCCCGGGGCACGCAGACGCCGCAAATTAATCGGGATTTAATTGTTTTTACACTTCCATTCTTGTTTCTGGGCAGGAACCGAGTTTCCTGTTATGCTTTTGCTTGCACTCCATAAATCCTCCCCTGTTTGTTTGTTTGTTTGTTTGCTGGGGGAGAGACCCGGGTTATTCCTGCAGGATCCGTCGCGTCCAGGACAGGAGGGCGCAGGGGAGGCCGGAGGAGCTGCAGCCCTGCAGGGGGATTTGATTTCATTGTTATTTCCTTCTCTTTCCTTCACCCTTTCTTTTCCACGCTTCTCTCCCCAAGAATTGCCAAGAATTCCTAATTTTCCTCCGGGAACGCTGGGCTCGGCTACTCTTTGCCTTGGGGCAGGAATTCTGCTCATCCCTACCCCTCGGTGCCGGGAGAGCTCCGAGCTCCCGACAGAGGGGAAGGACCAAAGTGCCTTTGTTAACACTCACGGCATTATAGAATATATACATAATAATAGATACCTATAAATTATATCTTACTGTAGTGTGTTATGTGTATATATCATATACGCATAGCATAATAATTAATATATTAATTATTATAAATAGCTTATTATTATGTTTTAATAGATGCGTTATAATAATTTATATATTATCATATAGTATAATATGGTAATATGTGTATATATAATTATGTCTATAGGTTGTGCACTAATATATATTAATTATTACACTTATGAATGTATTGTGATATATGTCTATATATAAATACACACACGTTGTGTACTAATTGATCTCTCAGTTATCAATAGTGGAGGCGCTGCCGGCCGCTGCGGGCTGGAGCCGCTCCCGAGGTCACTCGGCTGCCGGGCCCGACATTCCCGTCCCGGGGGATGCTCTGGAGCCGCTCCAGCCACCGCTCACCCCGGTAATTACCGCGGGGCGCCCCCCTCGGCTCCGCGGCTGTGGTAATTAACACCCGGCCTTTAATCACCCCCGCTCGATGGCAGCGAACCGGGATTTCAGAATGCTCCACCGTGTGGAGCTCGGGCACCGCCGCATTCCCGGCACCGCTCCGGCTTTGTCCCGGGGATGGATCCGTCCGTGGGATCCGCTCCGTGGAGTTTGGGATCCGCTCTTTGGGATGGATCCATCCCGAGGGGTTTGGGATCCGCTCCTAACCCTAACCCT
>NW_015379272.1:165040-167237 GCF_001522545.3 Parus major | reverse complement strand
GTGTGGGAGCGGTGGGAAATCCTCGCTGCTGTCCCGCGGTGCGGATTTGGGAGCTGGGGTTTTATCCCCGTCATTCCCGAGGGAAATGGGGCTGGGATTTAAGTCGTGGGGGGCTGTGGGGCCGGGCTCCATAACCCCGCTCCTGCAGCCGCTCCTTCCCGGAGCCCGGACCTCGGGACATTCCTTGGAGCCGGTGGTGAGAGGCGCCCAGGGGTTAAATCCCAGCGGGATAACCCCGAGCCTGGCGTTTCCAGCTCTGCTCCCACCTCCGGGGACATCTCACTGAAATTCAAGGGGAAAATGAGAAAAAGGGACGTGGAATGCGGAGTTTGTGGAGGATTTTGCCCGGGACGTCCTTGGCTCCTGGCGTACTCAGCCAGATGGTTCCTGCCCCCCCTGCCCGACACCTGCATTCCAGGGGGGGCCGTGCCTGAGAAGCCCTTTGGGATAAACGGAGCCATAGAAATGTAAATTAAATTATTTACCTACTCCCGGATAAATGCTCTGCCCTTCTGGCCAAGGAGGATCGCGATGGGATGGATGGGGTGGGCTCCAGAACCCGCTCAGCTCTTTGTGTAAACGGCACCAAAAAAAAAAAAATGTTCTCTGAGCAAACAAAAAAGGGGGAAAACGCCACTTTTGGTGCTTTGCACAATGTTCTGTGGGGCTGCTGGGCCGGGGATTCCTCACCCAGCGCTGCCCAGAGTTTGATTATTATTATTCTTCCTCCCTTTTTTTTCTTTTTTTTTAACCACAAGGAAGGACCCGGAATCAATCACGGGGCAGGAGGGAGCAGCATTTTAAAGGGAAAGGCAGAGACACGGGGTCCCTGGCATCGCCTGAGCCAAAACCAACATTTCAGGGTTTAAATCTCGCTGCAGTTTGCGCTGGGGGCGGCTGCAGGGGGGAAATGGCTCCGAACGCACCCAGGGCTCCTTCCCGGAGCCAGCAGGAATCGGCTTTTCGGGAAAGGCTCGGGGAGCTCGGGGTTTCACATCCCGGGGTGGAGCGGGATCCGGCCCCGCTGCGGCACGGCAGGGCAGGGAAGGGAGGGGGGGTCACCTCTCCCCGCTTTCCCTCTCCTCCAGCTTTTCCCTGGATTGTGGAACGCGGCCCCGCTGTGGAGCCCGAGCTCTCCAAGCGCAGTTCCCGGTCTGGTTTTCCTTCCTGAGCCGATCCTTCCAAACCTTTCCGCCGTGTCCTTCATCCCCCGTCAGTCGGGTCGGGAGCGGCTCCTCGGGGATCGCTGGGCACCGCCGGGGCCCCTCCGGCTCCCGGCCTCTGCCTCTCGTCCCCCGGGACAGCTCTTGGAATTCTCTCCCGAGCCGCCAAGTCTTTGCGGCGCTCCCCCCTCATCCCGACGCCTCCTCTGCCATGGAAATGGGCCTCGGGTAATTGCCGTGGTCCCCCCGGCCTTCCCAGCCATGAATCACTCCCGGATCGGGGCACTTTAGGCACATTAGCGAATTAATCCGTGCAGCCAGGGAGGGAATGATCCCGGCATTGCTCAGCTGGGAGATGGAGCCCGGCCCCGAGCCGGCACCGGGGGCACATCGCTCACCCTGGGACCGCCACCCCGGGGTCCCCCCGGCCGCGGGGACACCCCGAGCCCGCCTGAGCCACCCTGCCCTGCGGGACCGGCTCTGCGGGCTGGGAACGGGCTGGGAATGGGCTGGGAACGGGCTGGGAACGGGCTGGGAACGGGCTGGGAACGGCTCTGCAGCGCCTGCTGTTCCCTGCTGTGTCCCCGTGCTCAGCTGTGTCCCTGAGGCCCCGGTGGCTCCAGCCTTGTGGCCACGGTGGCTCCAGGGCCGAGTTAGGTCGGAGCAGGGCTCGGCTGCTGACAGCTCGTTAATTCCGCTCGTTAATTCGCCGTGCTGAGCGTGGGGAGGCAGCGCTGGCTCTCAGCCCCCCCGGCCGGGAGCCGCAGCTACGCCCCGGCTGCTCCGCAGGGAATTGTGGCCGGGGGAGTGGCTCGCTGGTGGGCTCCGAGCGGGATTGGCAAGGTTAAAATCCACCGGGAGAGCTCCTGCTCCAGGATCCCCCGGCCTGGGGACCTGCGGCAGCTCCGGCCTGACCCCACCCCCGCACCAAACACAGCTTGTCCAAAAATGGGGAGAAGCCCTGAGCTCTGGACACCCCCGTTCCTCACGCTGTGCTCGTGGAACCGCAGCAGAAATGCCCAGCCCGGGGCCGG
>NW_015379272.1:162380-164678 GCF_001522545.3 Parus major | reverse complement strand
GGCCCCAGAGAGCTGTGACACCCCGGGCTCGAGGGAAAAACCCCAAATTTGGGGTGGCAGGGGCAGCTGCAGCCTGGGGAAAGCCCGAGGGCGGCTGGCAGCGCTCACCCTGCTCCTGTCCCTCGCCCCAAAGGCTTTACAGCCAACATCTTCTTTTTAATTCCGACACCCGCAAAATAGCAGCTGAAATAACCCTGCTGTATGTCAGCTGCTGATGGAAGGAGATTAAATATTAAAGCCAGTGCTGTGGCTTTAACTCATTCCATTTTTTTCCCTTCTCTTCCCCCGCTCCTCTCCCCCCTCTGCTTCCCCTCTCTGTGTAAAATGACATGATTTAGAACCCAAGTGCCAGACTCAGCCTCTGGCTTTCAGCGTTTGGAAATGTGTGCAGAAAGATATATTGTGTCTGTGAGCGTTTGTGCGCAGGGAAGGAGAGAGCTCCCGAGCTGTGAGCCCACATAAAGATGTTAAATAGAGCTGTAACGCGCGCCCGACGCACGGAAAGTGCCGGGGAAAAAAAAAAAAAAAATTAGGGGGAAAAAAAAAATCCGGCAATGAAGGAAAATGAAAGATTAAAATAAACCTGGCGTTGGCGAGGCTGGGCTGGGGCGGGTGGGAGAGGCACGACCCTGCTCTGCACCTCTCGCTGTTCCCTCCCTGACCTAAAAATCCCATTTCTTTAGCACAAAGCGGAGCGGGAGAGCTGGGAATTTCTTCTTTTTCATTTTTATCCTCTCTCCGTCTCAGGTGTTCAGATTTCCGACACCGCCCGCCTGCTAAATATTCATCCCAGCCCCGCCGCTCCGCACAAAACCCGGGTTCATTTCCCATCCCAGCAGGGTCCCGCCGCAGCCGGCCGAATTCCACAAAACCCGGGGATTTGGGGGCCAAAACCATGGAGAAATGTGGGCGTCCCTTCCCTGGCAGGGCCGGCGCTTTCCGGGGCGCTGCGGAACCGGCGCCGCCGCTTCTCCCTCGCTCGCTCTTCCTTTGTTCGGGAGCGTCTCGGGGTCGCCGGGATCCGCAAAAGCTCCGGGGACAAAAAGGGTTCTTGGCCAGGCTGGAGCGGAGCGGCCGCATCGGGAGCTGCGGGGAGGAAAAACAGCCCGGATCAGGCAGATTTTGGCCAAACTGTCGAGAAATTTTATTTTGGGTTTATTTGGATTTAGTTCCAGAGCGGAGCTGGGGGGGGACGGGGCTCGGTCTGGAGTTCCACGGGCAAAAACCTCTTGGCTTTTCTCGCACCAGCTCTGGTTTCTCCAAATCCGAGCCCAAACTACCCGGGCACCTTGTGAGCAGTGAAGGGCTCTGTGTGCAACCCCCTTGTCCTTGAGCCGAGGGGTGCCTGGGCCCCATGTCTTGGTGTCCCCTGACAGCCCGGGAGTGCCCCCTAACACCCAGGGATTGTCCCCTGACACCCAGGAGTGTCCCTGACACTGGGGACTGTCCCCCACCACCCCAGGAGTGTCCCCCGCCTCCGCTGAGCTCAGCAAATGCAGATTTGTTCGCTAAAACTGCAGAGCCATAAATAAAGCCGAGGAAAGGCCCGAAATGGGTGCCAGCCCCACAGGAACAGGTGGCTCGGGTGGGTTTGGGTTGGGATATTTGGGAAGGGGAGGGAAGGAAGGGGGAGAGGGCAGGAATGCGCTGCTGCTCCTCTGCTGCTGCTGCTGCTGCTGCAGCGTTTTTGTGGAAGCAGCCGGTGCTGCTGGATGGATGCATCAAAGCGCTGCGGTGCCGTGCCCCGGCCCCGTTTGTCGCAGTCTATTAGGAGAGACGCAATCCATCCTGGGCTTTATGGGGCTGTGCTTTAACCCCGTCCCTGCCTCGCTCCCCTCTCTCAGCGCTCCCTGCCTGCCTTTGTCTGCCTCTCCCAGCCCCACAGCCCCACAGCCCGTGGGGGTTTTGCCCTCGCTCAGGGATGGGGCTGACCCCGCCGTTCTCCCCGCAGCTGGAATTTTGGGTGGGGGGTGGGTGATGCTCCCCCTCCCACGCGGGATCGGCTCCGTCCTCACTCCATAAAAACTCGGGGTGAATCTCCAGCGGGCCCAGCTCTGCCTCACCCCACACCGGAAGAGTTGCCCCAGGAGCGCCCGATTCCCTTTTCCTCCACCAGGAACAAAGTGGGAATTTGGGAGGGGAGAATTCCCGTGCGTTCCCATCAGCTGCTGTTTATCTCCAGCCCGAATCCGATTATTCCAGACACTTGTCCCCAGTGTCCAGACCCCGTCCAGGGCCATTCCCCCTGTCCCCCTGTTCCCTGTCCTCTGTCCCCTGTCCCCCTGTCCCCCTGTCCCC
>NW_015379272.1:154597-162085 GCF_001522545.3 Parus major | reverse complement strand
CCCCTGTCCCAGCCCTGGTGGCCGCTGCAGCCGCGTTCCCCCCGCAGCCGCCGCAGGACGGGCCCGTAAAACACAAAGCGCGTTTATTCCCCATTTTCTAAATTGTTTCATTTCAGAGGTTCACAAACGAGGACCACCTGGCGGTTCATAAACACAAGCATGAGATGACATTGAAATTCGGCCCCGCTCGCACCGACTCCGTCATCATCGCAGGTATGTGCCCGGCCAGCGCCCGGCAAGATTGATGCCAGGGACCAGATGCACTGCAAAACCCATAAAACCTCCTGTGATCTGCATTTAATCAGGGGGAAAGGAAAGCCAGAGGCTTCCAAGTTTTTTTTTTTTTTTTTTTTTTTTTTTTTTTATGGCAGTATCAGGTTTTGTGGGGTTTGGGGGGGGGTGTTTTAATTTTTTTAAATTTTTTTTTTTTAAGCTCTCGCCCTTTTTTTATTAAAGGCTGGAGGATTTATGGCCAGAAGGGCTTTCACGTCTCTGCGTGTGCTTTGAGGACGATGAACCAAACCTGACAAAGCAGCTTCCCCTCTCAGCCCAGGTGTCGATTTTCCCGAGCTTTTAGGAAGCTGCAGTTAATAAATCCAAGCGGCCCCGAGCGCAGCCGGGCTGCAGAGCCCAGCCAGGAGCTCCAGCAGCCCCTGAACACCGGGGCCAAACCCCAACCCCACTCATCTCTGGGCAGGTCCCAGAGCCCCTCCTGGCCCTTTTGTGAAGGGGCCGTTCCTGGAGGGTTCCTGGGGGAAAACGAAGCTGCTGCAGGAGCCTGGCACCTTTCTCCCCGTTCGTCTCCAGCCCAAATCCGTGCTGAGGCAGGGAATGGGAACTGAGCTGGGTTTGAGAGAGCTCTGGGCTGGAAGCTGCTCCCAGGGAGAGGAAACATTCCCAGTGGGATCATTCCAGAACCGGGGGTGAAACACCTCAGGAGCACGGGGAACAAGGTCACCCCTGACACTTGGGGAGCTGCTCTGGGGTAAAACACAAAACCCCCCAAACGAACTCAATTTATCCATGGCCAGTTCAGGACCAGCTAAACCCCCCCGAAACCAAATTTATTTATTTTGTCCCAATTTGTGGACCAGCTAAACCCGCCCAGAGCAGTGCGTGTCTGACACAGACGGGGGCTGTAAAACCCCGCTGGCTTTGAGCAGAGGGGGCTGCCTGGAATTCCATCCATCCCGGGCTTTTTCCAGGCACCATTTTGTCCCTGGGATTTGTCCCTGCCTCCCCAGGCCGTGTCGGGAGCAGGACCCGGCCGAGCCAGGGAGGGAGAGGGATTTCGATGGGATGGGGAAGGACGGGAGCGCGGAGCTCCCAGGCTTTGTTTGTGGAAATCTCTGCAGCTCGGGAATGCTAAACACAGAGCGATCCCAAAAGAGCCCTGAGAGCTGTTAAAGCCCTGGAAAAACAACCTCCTGCGGAGAGATTTGGTTGATGAAGTTCCTGGATTTTATGGATTGGGATCTGGGGGGAAGCAAAGGGTGCCCAGAGGGGGATTTTGCATCAGTGGCAAACCCAGCAGAGGGAGGGTTTGGAGTCGGGGCTGAATCATCCCCGGGACGCTCTTTGTGCTGGAAAATCCCGGTGTTTGTCTGCGGGCTGGATCCATCCCTGGGATTCCCAGCGGAGCTGGAGGCTCCTTGTGCTTTTATGGGCTGGGCCACGGCCAGAGAGAGGCCTGGAGGTGCTCCGGGATTGGGAGCTGGCACTGGGAGCACTCCCAGGGAATCCCCTGGGATTGGGAGCTGGGATTGGGAGCACTCCCAGGGAATCCCCTGGGATTGGGAGCTGGGATTGGGAGCATTCCCAGGGAATCCCCTGGGATTGGGCTGGGAGCATTCCCAGGGAATCGCTCCGGGATTGGGAGCTGGGATTGGGCTCTGCCCGGCCCTGGGGCCGCTCCCTTCAGCTGCTCTCTCCTCTCCCTGTGCCGATGATTTCAGGGAGATCAAACTCCCGGTGTTCCCTCCTTGTCCCGCTGAGGATGGGGCAGAACCCCGGGGTGGGAGGGATGGGAATTCCACAGCCAGGAATTCACAGGAATCCTCTCGCTCCAAAGGTTGTTTCTTTAAACGCCAGAGAAACAAAACCAGCAAGAAGTGATTGTCCCTTTTCCAAAGTGTCACTTGCTGTCCCCGGGGCACCACCCGCATTCCCCAGGGCTCCCCTGGAGGGCTGGGACGGGTAAAATGGGATTTTTTTGGCCTCTCCCTGACCAATTCCCGGTGTTCCAACCCAAACCAGACCAGACTCCGACCCCGACTCGGTTCCTGAAGAACTGTGAGGAGGTGGGACTCTTCAACGAGCTGGCCAGCTCCTTCGAGCACGAGTTCAAGAAAGCTGCTGAGGATGACGAGAAAAAGGCAAGAGGCTGTGACTGCCCTGGGAGGGCGGGGAGGGCCCGGCACTGCCCCTGACACGGCCACAGCCCCTCGGGAGGAATTTGCTGGCGTGTGCGGGGTCTTGTTTTTGTGCCTTTGGCTGCTTTTCCCACTGATCCGAGGCCTGCGGAGAGCAGATTTAATGCTTTGTTACTCCTTTGGCTTTTCCCTTGGAAAAAAGGGGGGGAAAGGGAGAGGGGGAGCGCCCGAAACACCTCCGAGCTCGGGAAGGAGCTGCGGGACGGGGGCAGAACCCTCCTCGGGGCCGGGATTGTGGCTCGGAGGGGCCGGCACGGGGCAGGGAGCGGAGCTTTGGTTCCCGGCGTGTCTGGAGCGGGCGGCTCGGAGGAAAAGAGCGGCTCTCCCGAACAAAGAGCTCTCTGCTCCGCCAGCGCCATCGATCCAGGCTGCCCCCGCAGCCCGGCGAGCGCCAGGGGCTGAAGGACAACGGGATCTCATCAGAAAGCAGCTAATTAAGGACATTTCCAGCCCCCCGCCCCTCCCCTGCCTCGGCGGGCTCGGAGCAGCAGCAGATGCGTGCCGGGCTCTCAGCCTGGCACATACATTTACTAAATTGATGTATGTCCGTACATACGCTCGCAGTCAGCGGCGCTGCTCGGAAATAAACTGCGGGAGCCGAGCCGCGTAAATCTTCCCGAGATGGGGAACGGAGGAATTCAGAATTAAAACTGAAACCTGGCTTCCCACCCGCTCCCCCCCTCGCCAATAACAGGCTCTTTAAACCGAAATTGATCTCTCTCATTGGTATGCGGCTGCTGCAGAGGCTCCTGCCCTTTGTTCTGCAAGGCAGCGAGCGGGGAAGGAGCGGCCGGGATTTGCGCAGATGGAGTGGCCGAGCAGGAGACCCCAGCCCGGGGAGACCACCGGCCCTCGGCCCCGGGCTGCGCTCCGGGCGTCGCCTTTAGGATGCCCCAGCCCCAATATTCCTGAACAATTAATTCATCCTAAATATCCTAAATATCGGGGGCTGTCGGCTCTTAGGGAAAGGATTGTCCCTGCTCGGAGCCGCTGTCCGGGCGAGGTCAGCTGGTCACTCGCTGCCCGGCGCTGGCCGGAGCTGGGCTTCCAGCGTCCACTCTGGTGTTTGTCCTCCCTTTTTGCCAGGGTGGTCTCGCACCAGCGCCGTTAATTAAAAACACAGGCGCAGCGGGAGCTTCCCCGGGGGCGCTTTAAGCGGTTTGAAACTTTGCTGCATGTTAATCCCGGCTCCTCTGGAATTCCCGCAGCAGCCCTGAAAGGGCAGGGAAATGGTTATTGCTGCACCTTCCCCTGCAGTGCCCGCCCAGGGAGGGCAGGGAGGGCACGGAGCTGCAGCTGCATCCCCCTCTGCAACCCCGAACTGGGGCTGCAGCTGCATCCCCTCTGCAACCCCGAACTGGGGCTGGAACTGCATCCCCTCTGCAACCCCGAACTGGGGCTGGAACTGCATCCCCCTCTGCAACCCCAAATTGGGGCTGGAGCCTCACTCTGCTCTAAACCATCCACATTTACCCTTTTACTGCTGGGATGGATGGAGCAGGGATGGATGGATGGATGGATGGATGGAGCAGGGATGGATGGAGCAAGGATGGATGGATGGATGGATGGAGCAGGGATGGATGGAGGAGGGATGGATGGAGCAAGGATGGATGGATGGATGGAGCAGGGATGGATGGATGGAGCAGGGATGGATGGATGGACGGACAGATGGACCAGGTGATGTGCAGGGTCTGGAGCATCATCCTTGCTGTGCCTCCCTCCCTGCTCTCTCGCTCCAGGTGTGGCACGGGGACAGTTTCACTTGTCCCCCTCATTTCACTTGTCCCCCTGCCCCTTCCGGTCCCCACACGTCGTTAACTGGTTCCACTGGGCCACGTGGCACTGCTGGATCCCGGGGTGGTGGCAAGTGGCCAAGTCCAGGCATATGGTTGGGTTTTATTTTAATGGGGCGCTCATAGATATTTAATAACTTGCATGGCTCTTTGTTTGCTTTTGATAATCGGGTAATAAAATAATTCAGGCTGATTTATACAATGTTTTACAGCTCTTCTGTGAGTGAAAGTGCCTCCTGTAACTCGCAGGCATTTGGCTTGGGTACCTGTTCTCCTTAGCAGGGCCCTTTTTATACCAAAAAATCATAACAACAACCCGTGGAGACGCCGTGTGTGTTACTGAGAGCCCACAAACTGCTGCCATCTGGGGCTGCCTCTCGTTCCCGGGCCTCCGTCTCCGTTTGGCCAGCGCTGGAGCAGCCCAGCTCTCTGCCTCGGGCTCCCAGATGCTGCTTCAGTACAAATAAATAAAAATAATTTGGCAAGAGCTGGGAGCCGGAGCCGCTTCCTCGGGGAGCAGCCGAACGTTCTGCAAACAATGCGAGCCGATTGTCCTTTCTGGACCTGATTGTCCTTTCTGGATCTGATTGTCCTTTCTGGATCTGATTGTCCTTCCAGAGCTGATTGTCCTTTCTGGATCTGATTGTCCTTTCTGGATCTGATTGTCCTTCCAGAGCTGATTGTCCTTCCAGAGCTGATTGTCCTTCCAGAGCTGATTGTCCTTTCAGAGCTGATTGTCCTTTCCCCCTGCAGGGCTCCGGGGCCCTGGACATGTCCCTGCCCTCCACGCCGGACATCAGGATCAAGGAGGAGGAGCCGGTGGAGGTGGACTCGTCCCCTCCGGACAGCCCCGCGTCTCGGCCACGCTCGCCCCAGCACAAGGACAAGGTGGGGCTGTCCCCACGGTCCCTCTGCATGTGGGGCCAGGGCCTGAGCTGGGCTTTTCTGGGGCCTGAGTTGGGCTCCTTGAGGCCTGAGCTGGGCCTCTGAAGGGACGGGCAGAGGGGCTGGAGCTTCCCCTCCCTCTGAAACACCCTGAGCTGAGGGGCAGGAGCGCCTCCCCTCCTCACCGTGTGCCCTGTGCTCCCCTCAGCTCCTGGGTTTCTGGAGGCTGCAGGGTTTCTGGAGGCTGCAGGGTTTGAAGGCTGGCTGTCAGCAGCCCCTGTTGTGTGTTCTGCCCTGCAGGAACTGCCCTCCAAGCCGCTGATGCTCTCCACACCCACGCCCACCATTGTGCGGCCGGGCTCGCTGCCGCTGCACCTGGGCTACGACCCCCTGCACCCCACGCTGCCGTCCCCCACCTCCGTCATCACCCAGGCCCCCCCCGCCAACAGACAGCTGGGGTGAGTACGGGCAGCGTGTCCTGGGGCAGGAGTGCGGGTCCTGGATGAGCTCCAGGGGCTGCTCACGGCTGCAGCAGTGCTGGGATGGGACTGCAGGACGCAGGAACTGATTGTCCTGGAGTGAGGGAACGAGGCAGAGCTCAGTGAAACGAGACAAAACTCACTGTGGGGAGAGATGAAAGCGCTCCCTGAGCTCAGCACGGCACCCGGCGGTGGGGAACTGTCTGGAGCTGGAATTGCTCAGGGATTATTTGGAGCTGGAATGGTTCAGGGATGGTCTGGAGCTGGAATTGCTCAGGGATTGTTGAGCTGGAATTGCTCAGGGATTGTCAGGAGCTGGAATTGCTCAGGGATTGTCGAGCTGGAATTGCTCAGGGATTGTCGAGCTGGAATTGCTCAGGGATTGTGTCTGGAGCTGGAATTGCTCAGGGATTATTTGGAGCTGGAATTGCTCAGGGATTGTCGAGCTGGAATGGCTCAGGGATTGTCGAGCTGGAATGGCTCAGGGATTATTTGGAGCTGGAATTGCTCAGGGATTGTCNAATTGCTCAGGGATTGTCGAGCTGGAATGGCTCAGGGATTGTCGAGCTGGAATGGCTCAGGGATTATTTGGAGCTGGAATTGCTCAGGGATTGTCTGGAGCTGGAATTGCTCAGGGATTGTCTGGAGCTGGAATTGCTCAGGGATTGTCTGGAGCTGGAATTGCTCAGGGATTGTCGAGCTGGAATTGCTCAGGGATTGTCTGGCCCTGGAGGCCCCGGAGGCTGCGGCTCCGGGCTTGGCAGGGCGTGCTTGGGGAGGAAGGAGCCTGAGGGTGCAGGGATGGCCCTGAGCCCTCGGGACAGGCACAAACCTGGAAAACGATGCGGGAATTGTTTGTTTCTGCAGGTCTCCCACCGGCTCCCTCCCGCTCGTGGTGCAGCTCGCCAACGGCCAGGCCATGCCCGTGCTGCCCGGCCCCCCCGTGCAGATGCCGTCTGTCATTTCGGTGAGAGAAACTTCCAGAACTCCCTGTCCGGAGCAGGGAACGGGCCTGGCCCTGCCCAGCGTTCACGAGCGCTCGGATCTCTGTCCCTGCGACGCTGCGGGAGGAGGAGGAGGAGGAGGAGGAGGAGAGGAGGGGCAGCTCTGGCAGGGCAGCAGTAACGTGGGGATCACACCAGAGGGCAATAAGTTTGGAAAAATCCAAATCCGTGCCCGGACAGATGGCTGGCGCCGCCGGGCCGGGGCTGGGAGCCGCAGGATCCCTGATTAGCTGCTTCCATTTGGAACAGGCTGCTCCGAGGGCAGCCGAGCTTGCAGCGAGCACGTCCGGCTGTGCCGGCCCCGGAATGTCCCCTCCAGCCCGGGCTGGGCTCTGCACACGGAGCTGCCCGAGCGCTGCCGAGCCTCCTCACCCCTCCCCTCACAATTCTGAGCCCTTTGGGGGCTAAAAGCATTTCCAAATCCTCCACATTCTGGTTTCTTTCCCTTTTTTGGAGGGAGAAAGCTCAAAGAGGAGGCACAGTGGCAGCTTTGCCACGGAACCAGAGCGGATTTGGTGCCTCTCCCCCGATCCTTGCGCTGCTGGGGAGGGAAGGGAGGGATGGGATGGAGTTGAGGCGTTTGTCAGCATTTACAGACCTGCTCTGTCAGGAGCTCCTGCAGAGCTGCTCCACTCCCCAACCCTGCTGTCCCCGCTCCCCTCGCAGCTGGCCCGGCCGGTGGCCATGGTGCCCAACATCCCTGGCATTCCCGGGCCCCCCATCAACAGCAGCGGCTCCGTCTCGCCCTCGGGACTCCCGGCACAGTCCGAAGCCAAAATGGTGAGTGGTGGGGAGGGGGTCACGGGCCTGTTCCTCAGCCTGCTCAGTCCCTGGGCATCCCTGGAGCCTGGGCTGGACACTGCCCACTGGGCTGGGCTGGACACTGCTGGGCTGG
>NW_015379272.1:153238-154412 GCF_001522545.3 Parus major | reverse complement strand
ACACTGCCCACTGGGCTGGGCTGGACACTGCTGGGCTGGGCTGGACACTGCCCACTGGGCTGGGCTGGACACTGCTGGGCTGGGCTGGACACTGCTGGGCTGGACACTGCTGGGCTGGGCTGGGCTGGGCTGGGCTGGACACTGCTGGGCTGGACACTGCTGGGCTGGGCTGGACACTGCTGGGCTGGACACTGCTGTCCCTTCGGGCAGCCCAGCTGGGGACTCGACTCAGCCGCGGTGCCCTTTACCAGTGGGGTGGCTGCAGGGTGGCAGGAGCTGCTGAGGGCCCCGAGAGCTCCCCTGATGTCCCTTTTGCTTCCCTGGCAGAGGCTGAAGGCCAGCCTGGCAGCATCATCCTCGCTGAACGGCGGCAGCCTGGTGGTGGGCTCGGCCAGCACCATGGTGAGCGCGCGGCCGGAGCAGAGCCAGCTCCTGGTGCAGCACCCCGACGCCCCATCCCCGGCCCAGCCACAGGTCTGTGCTGCTGCTGCTGCTGCTGCTGCTGCTGCTGCTGCTGCTGCTGCTGCTGCTGCTGCTGCCCCGGGCTGGGCTGCATCACCTGCGGCTCCCAGGGCTTGGGAAAACCTCCCAGTGTCCTTCCCGCTTTGCAGAACGGGTTAAAACCTCGCACTGAGGCACTCCCGGCCCAGCAGGCACGAGCTCCAGCCCTGCTCATCTGCCTGACGAGCTCTGGGGTTGGGAAGGAGCATTTCCCCTCTCTTCTCCCGCTCAATTACGGGGGTTAAGCGCTCCCCGCTCGGGCCATCAGCTCGGCTGGCTCCTGCCAGCCCGCCACATGCCAGCCTTCCATCAGCGTGGCCACCTGCTCCGGGCTCGCCTGGCTTCCAGGAGTTTAATCTCCATATGCCGTCCGACAGCGAGGGCGGGAGTGGGGCTGTGACCCTTCTGTGGGGCTGTGTCCCCTCCGTGGGGCTGTGACCCCTCCATGGGGCTGTGACCCCTCTGTGGGGCTGTGTCCCCTCCATGGGGCTGTGACCCCTCTGTGGGGCTGTGACCCCTCTGTGGGGCTGTGACCCCTCCATGGGGCTGTGACCCCTCTGTGGGGCTGTGTCCCTGCCATGGGGCTGTGACCGCTCCATGGGGCTGTGACCCCTCTGTGGGGCTGTGACCCCTCCATGGGGCTGTGACCCCTCTGTGGGGCTGTGTCCCCTCC
>NW_015379272.1:149371-152563 GCF_001522545.3 Parus major | reverse complement strand
CCCCTGCCCAGGTGTCCCCTGCCCAGCCCACTCCCAGCACGGGCGGGCGCCGCAAGCGGGCGGTGGACGAGGACCCGGACGAGCGGCGGCAGCGATTCCTGGAGCGGAACCGCGCGGCCGCCTCGCGCTGCCGCCAGAAGCGCAAGCTCTGGGTGTCCTCCCTGGAGAAGAAAGCCGAGGAGCTCACGAGCCAGAACATCCAGCTGAGCGTGAGTATGTAACTGGGGCTGGGCCCTGGCACGGCGCTCTCCCCGCAGGAGCTGCTCCCTGCCTGTGCCTCGCTCCTGCCTTCCCGTCCTCGGGCTCACCACTGCTGCGTCCTCGCTGTTTTCCCAGCGGGATTTCCTGTCCTGCCTGGGGGAGAGGGAGGCTCTGTGCCTGCTCTGCTTTTCCTGCGTTTCCCCGGCTCTCTGTGCCCAGGAGTGCGCAGGAAACGCAGATTTTCCACTCCTGGTTTTCCCCGAGTGCTCCCAGCACTGCCCAGGGCTGAGCTGGGCTGGTTCCGGGTGATCCCTGCAGCTGCTGGAACCCCACCCTGGGGGTTTTGTTCCCTCCCAAGACAATTCTAGAAACGGTTTCCTTGGGCACTTTTGGGATGCAGTTGTCTGGGTTTCAGCTGCTTCCCCCCACACGTCAGAGGAATAATCCAGTGGGGTTTGGGAGCAGAGCTGGCTCAGAGCAGCTCTCCGGGTGAGGAGGAGCTGGGGTGTCCCCGCCGGGCAGAGCCAGCGCGCTCCAGGTGTCCCTGGGCTGGTGGCAGCGGCTCTGGACAGTGACAGGGACACTGCTGTGGGTGGAGGTGCCTGGGCCAGGGGCAGCTCAGCCCTGGCAGCTGGCACGGGTGACAGCCACGGGTGACAGCCACGGGTGGCAGCCACGGGTGACAGCCACGGGTGTCTGTGCCCTCAGAACGAGGTGACGCTGCTGAGGAACGAGGTGGCTCAGCTGAAGCAGCTGCTGCTGGCCCACAAGGACTGTCCTGTCACGGCCCTGCAGAAGAAGACTCAGGGCTACCTGGGTGAGTGAGTGATGGCTGTGCCACTCCCTGCAGAGGGCTGTGCCTGTCACCTCCCTGTCACCTCCTCCCTGGCACCTCCCTGGCACCTCCCTGGCACCTCCCTGGCACATCCTCCCTGTCACCTCCCTGCCACTTCCCTGTCACCTCCCTGTCACCTCTGGGCGCTGCTGGGCAGGGCTGTCACAGCGCAGGGACACAGCAGGGACAGAGCAGGGACAGAGCAGGGACAGAGCAGGGACAGGGCAGGGACACAGCAGGGACAGAGCAGGGACAGAGCAGGGACAGGGCAGGGACAGAGCAGGGACAGGGCAGGGACTGCGCCCCCCTGGGCTGGGAGGGACCCCCGTGGCCCCTCGCAGGACACCCCCAGCCCCAGCCCCCCATTTCTGCCCATCTCGGGCTCTGGGGGTCCCTTGGAGCTCGGGGTGGTCCCTGCCCAGGGCTGTGCCTGTCCAGGCTGGGGATTTGGTGTGGATCCAGCTCTCCCTGCTCCCGGCAGCGAGCCAAGCCCTCCATAATCCATTTCAAATCCCAAATTGGCTGCTGCACAGCAGAGGCAGAGTCGGGAAGGGCCAGACTCTCCCCGTGACATCATGGAGCTCCATTGCTCTGCGTTCCCATCCAGCTGGCTCGGCTTGGAAGTGAAAAAAAAAAAAAAAAAAGCTCTTTTTTATCTCCTTTCCTTCCCTTCATTTTTTTTTTTAATGCTGCCTATTTCATTATAACCAACCCGGGAGCTAAACACGATCTGGGTCCTCCTGCCCTCCCTGCAATACCAATTCCAGGCTGCTGTCAGGCTTTGGGAGGACGCTGGAGTCCTCTAGTGTTCCTTGGAAAAATGGGAGGAGAGGCAGGGATGGATGAGCTGAGAGAATGGAACGGGAAACTGCAAAAAACCAGGGAGAAAAAGAAAAAAAAATTATTTAAAAAAAAATAAATTTAATTCGGTGTCCTTGGGGGCTGTGCCTTGGTCCCATGTCTGGAATTGAGTGCTGCCCGCTGAGGCACAGGGACGTGCTGGCACAGCCACTGTCCCCACCCCCAGAGGGGTCCCTGGGCTCCTCTCCCCGCTCCCCACGGCAGCGGGAATCCATCAGGAATCCATCAGGAATCTGAAGGTGAGAGCCACCCCTCCCCTCCCTCTGCCCCTTTTATGGCCCAGATTTGTGGCCAGGCAGGCCCCGGAACAAAGCCGCGGGTCCCTGATGGGATTGCAGCTGCCTCTGGACCCTCGGGGGCTTTATCTGCAGTGCCTTGTAAATCTCCTGCCTTCCGGGGTGCCAGGGCAGGATATTGCTCTGTCCACCTTCTCCAAGCCCAGGCCAAGGTTGTTCCAGGGAAAGGGAGAAGGAAATGCGAGCCCGAGTCCACTCCCCAGTGCCCCCTGAGCTGTGCTGAACCCCAAACCTGGTTTTTCCCCAGTACTGGGGGTTTTACGTGGCAGAAACATCCCAGCTCCTGCCTTTGTTTGCTCTCCCAATCAAACCTTTCAATTCACATTCCATCCCACTGGAATTTGCTCCTGCTCTGTGGGTGCAGAGAGCTCTGGAGCCGGGGTTCACCGGGAGCGAGGGCTCTGCCCCTCCCGGCGCTGCGAGTTCCCAAAAGGCACAGCAGGCAGAGCCTGGTGCTGGGCTCTGATGGATTGTAGTGTCTCGGGGGGTAATAAACAGCAGAGCAGGTGATTTAGGTAAAAAATGCCCCCAGAAGCCGAGCTCTCGGCCCTGCTGAGGGGATCCCGCTCCCCCTGGCAGGTGGGGAAGGGGCTGCTCAGCCTCGGGAACCTGAGGGGAAATTAATTCCTTTTACGAGGAATGAATGGTTGGGAAGGAACGGTGGGGATGGAGGTTGTGCCAGTGCTGCCCTCCTCGGGAAGCTGTGCTGCTTCCTGCCTGGAATTCCGGAGGGTTCCACGGCCTGGAATTCTGGAAGGTTCCAGCCTGCTTCTCCAAGGGATGGGGCCGGCCATCCCCAGCAGGAGGGGAGGATTGTTATCTCCCAGTTCTGTCCAGTCCTGCCAGAAGGGAGAGGCTTCCATATTCCATAGGGCTGGCTTCTTGCTGCAGGCTGGAATGGTCAGTGTGCAGCCAGTGCCCGATGGTCCCTGATCCCACCCCAAACCAGCCCCATTCCCACCCCAAACCAGCCCCATTCCCACCCCAAACCAGCCCCAT
>NW_015379272.1:146106-149054 GCF_001522545.3 Parus major | reverse complement strand
CCCATCCCCGTTCCCACCCCAGCCCAGCAGCTCCAAGCCCTGACGTTTTCCTCTCTCGGTTGCCGGTTCCCGGAGCAGAGAGCCCGAAGGAGAGCTCGGAGCCCACGGGCTCCCCCGCGCCCGTCATCCAGCACAGCTCGGCCTCGGCCGCGCCCAACGGGCTCAGCGCGGCGCGCTCGGCCGCCGAGGCCGTGGCCACCTCGGTGCTGGCCCAGATGGCCGGGCAAAGGACAGAGCTGGCCGTGCCCGTGGCCTCGCACGTCATCATGGCCCCACAGTCGCAGTCTGCCGGCAGATGATGGCCCCGGGCCCGAGGAGCGCCCGCTGCGGCCGCACGGACTGACCACAGCCCCGCCGCCGGGGTTTTTCTTTTTTGGGGTTTTATTCTTTTTTTTTTTGTTGTTGTTGTTGTTTTGTTTTGAGTTAAGGGCAGCTCTGGCGCTTTCCCCGCTGCGCAGCCCCCGCAGAGCCCCCGGGCAGGGCGGATCCCGGGATCGCGGGGTTAACACTAAACTCGGAGCTGCCCTGGGCAGGACGCTGTGACACTCCGAGCTGTCCCCATCCGCTCCCAGCCCCGTCCCCGGACCGCTGCACCTTCCCCAGGAGCCGCCCGGAGCTCTGAGCTCCCTCCCCCAGCCCGGCGTGGAGTTTGGACACGAGGGGAAGCGGGACTGCCCCGGCTGTGTGCCCTGGACACGGGGACAGCGTGGGGCTGGGGACAGACGCGTCCCCGGGCTCCCGGGGGCTGCTCCCAGGCAGGGGCTGGGAAAGGTACGGCCTGGCCAGCGCTGCTCCCGCGTTCCCGATGGAAATGGGGTCAGGACACGGAGCAGAGCCCAGCCGGCAGCGGCACCGTGAGACCCCAAACCCGGCACCGCCCACGGCACCTCGGTAACGGTGGCCTTGAATCATGGAATTGTTGCCCGTTCCGAGGGGAGGGAGCCGGGAACGGGGTCGGGCTTTGCTTCCACGGCAGCGTTTGGTCACCGAGCCTCCGTCGCTCCCCAGCCGGAGCAGCCAAAGGATCCCGGGCAGGATCAGATCCCAGCTCCCAAATCCGGTCCCTTTTCCTGCACGCTGGGCTCTCCTGCAGCCTGCGGTGCTTCCCGAGGAACCGGAGCCAGCAGCCGGGAAATGGGAAGGGCTCCCGTGTGCTTTTGGGATTTGGAAGGAATCTTGTCCCGGTCCGTGGAACTGCTCCAGCCCTTGGAATTCCTGCCCCTCACAGGTCCCTCCTCAGCCAAGCCCCCCCTCAGGTCGCACTTCGCCACTTTGGAGCCAGGTTGGTTTGTCCAGGTGATTCTGTTTGGTTTCCCCACACTTGGAAGGTTCCCAGGGACAGCGAAACCCAAAGCAAAGGCTGAGCAGGAGCCTGGGGTCCCGGCACGGGCGGGAAAGCCCCGAGATTTGGGGTTTTTCCAGCAGTGGGATCCGGCTTCTCCCCCTCCCTCTTTTGCCGTTCTTCCTCAGCCGGGGTCGGGTCGGGGGTCGGGGCTGGGCTGGGTTTGTGTTGCTGCCCCCGCGCTCCCCTTTTCCCCTTGCTCATCCCAGCTCCTCTCCGTGCCGGGGTCACACCCAGCCCCGGGATTCTCGCGTTCCCCATCGCCTCACCCCCATCGCCAGTGCCTTGAAAACTCCGCAGATCCCGGAAAGGTCGGTGGGAAAGCTCCAAACGGGGTCAGGGACAAGGAGGAAATGAGCTGGAGACAGGTTGGGCTGTAGCTGGGTCTGTTGTTGCTTCGCTCACAGGGCTGGAGCTTCCCGTGCCCATTCCAGGCCTTTTTTACCCCAAAAGCAGCCGCTCCTCACTTGGTGACCAGTTTTGGGGCAAAGCCCCGCTGATTTCTGCCCCGTGGTGATTCCTCCCGTTTCCCGAGGCTCCCGGGGCTGGCAGCCCCTGGCCCCGCTCGGCAGCGCCGGGCACCTGCACTTTGCCAGCCCCGGGGTCCCGAGTCCCCTCCTGTCCCCTCCTGTCCCCTCCTGTCCCCTCCCCGACCCCATCCCTGGAGCCGGGGGACATCGGGGGCTGCTCACGGCAGCTCAGCGGGGCTCCGTTAGGGCCGGCCCGGGGGAACACGGGGGGCGGGATCGGCTGGTGGGATTTGGGGTTTCCGCATTTTACCAGAACTGTGACTTTGAATAGGACAAATGGCTGCGAACCGGGGGAGCCCCGCGATGGGGGAGCTCCTGCTCCTTCCCTCCTCTTCCTCCCTTTTCAGCCTCCAAATCCCCCAGGATTGGGCGGGGTGGGAAGACTTGGTGCCTCTTTCCCCCCCAGTCCGGTCTTTCGCCCGGAATTCTTGGCTCAGGTGGGAATTGTGTCACTTTGGGACTCGTGGTTCCGTTCCTGCTCCCCCCGTCCCCCAGAACGAGCCCGGAGGTGCCGACGGGACACGGGAGGAGGGTCCCGGGCGTGCCCCCCACCCGCAGCTGCTTTGTGCCACGAGCTTTGACGATCAATAATGGAAGAAGCCAAAAAGGACCCCCCAGTACCTGTGTAGTATTTTATCAGTCCATAGCGACGCGTGTACGCTCCCATATAGCGCAGATCGGCCGCCCGGGCCTGGCCCGAGCCCCGCAGCCCCCGAGGGACCCCCGGCCCCGCCCGGCTCCTGTGAGCGGGTCCTCACAGCCCCGCGGGGGCCGGGGCCGCGGGGGGACCCGGGGGACACGTCCCAGCCTCCCCAGCCCCCGGCCGTGTCATACCAAACATGTAACGTGCCTTTTATTTATGCTGCAGGTATCACATTAAAATATTACCCAGGAGCCGCCGGCTGCTGCCCTTTGTGGGGGGTGCGGGCTGGGGACACCGCGGTGTCACCGTGTCCCACGGACTCCCCTGGGTGTCCCCGGGGGCTCACGGTGGCACTGGCCGGAGGGTGACACCCTGCCGGGGGGAGCCGCTTGTGGGGGCACCCTCGGGGGCGTTTTTTGGGGCGATTTCGGCT
>NW_015379272.1:141820-143011 GCF_001522545.3 Parus major | reverse complement strand
GTGCTTCGCCGCCTTCTTGCTGGGACCCTGCCCTGGGGGACACCGCGCGTCAGGGGACACCCTGGGGACACCCCGGGACCCCTGCCCACCTCCCGCGGGCCCCAGGGACCCCCCAGCAGCACCCAGCTTCTTGGGGATCCCCCTCCGCGTCCCCGCCCCAAAGCACGGGGGAGACCCTCGGGGGCAGGGGGGGGTCCCAGCCTGGGGACAGGGGTTTGGGGTGTCCCCGAGGGGACAGGAGGGACAGGGCTGGCCCAGGCTGGATCGGGGGGGTCCCCGGGGGTCCCACCCGTGCAGCTGATGTCCCCGAGGGTGACGCGGAAGGTGAAGTTGGGCTGGTGGGCCTGGCCCTCGGCCTTGAGCAGGTCGTAGCCGGGGGTGCGTCCTAAGCGTGTCCCATACTCCTGCAGGAGGCTGATGGGCGTCTTCCCGGGGCTGGCGGCCACCATCTGCTCCAGGCTGGGGACAGGGGACACGGCTGTCACCCCCCTGCGGCACGGCGGGGACACCGAGGAGCGGGGACACCGAGGAGTGGGGACACCGAGGAGTGGGGACACGGAGGAGTGGGGACACCGAGGTTTGGGGACACCGAGGTGTGGGGACACGGAGGAGTGGGGACACCGAGGTTTGGGGACACCGAGGTGTGGGGACACGGAGGAGTGGGGACACCGAGGTTGTCACCACAGGGCTGGGGCAGGGCTGTCACCAGGGCGCAGAGGGGACACGGGGCACTGGGACGTGGGTGGCACCACCGGGGACACAGACAAGGGGTGGCACTGCCATGGAGTGTGGGGACACGGGCTGGCATTTGTGTGTGACACGGTGACACGGGGACAGGCATGGAGCCCCTGCGCTGTGTAGGGACTGCCACGCGTGTGGGGACACGGGTGGCACTGGGGACACGGGACAGGGGTGGCACTGGGGGACACGGGTGGCACTGGGGGATACGGGTGGCACTGGGGACACGGGACAGGGGTGGCACTGGGGGACACGGGTGGCACTGGGGACACGGGTGGCACTGGGGACACGGGACACGGGTGGCACTGGGGACACGGGACAGGGGTGGCACTGGGGACACGGGGACACGGGTGGCACTGGGGACACGAGTGGCACTGGGGACACGGGGACACGGGTGGCACTGGGGGACACGGGTGGCACTGGGGGACACGGGTGGCACTGGGGACACGGGAC
>NW_015379272.1:140441-141387 GCF_001522545.3 Parus major | reverse complement strand
CGGGAGCGCCGCGCGGCGCAGGGGACTCTGGGAAATGTAGTCCGCCCTGCGCTGCCCGCAGCGCGCGCAGCCGCCGTCAGACCCTGCGACGGACTACGCTTCCCACAACCCCCCGCGCCAAAAAGAGGGCGGGAAGGTGGTGGAGGCGGCAGGCGGGGTCACGTGGTGCTGGAGGAGGGGGGGGTGGTCCTGCCTCAGTTTCCCCCCGAGTGGGGGGATGGGGGACAATGGGGACAATGGGGACGGGGTAGAGGTGGCGCTGGTCAGAGTGGGAGCGTTGGGATCACACCCGGAGCACTGGGGACGGAGGGACACCCGTACTGGGAACACTGGAATAAGATTGGGAGCACTGGGATCGAAGGGACACCCGGACTGGGAGCACTGGGATCGCACTGGTTCCCCGTGTGCTGCTGGGCCGGGCGGGCCCGGTGCCGCCGGGGCCATGGGGGCACCGCCGGGGCCGGTGCTTGAGGTCCCGGTCCCGGTGCAGGTCCGGGAGGTCCCGGTGCCGGTCCCGGTGCAGGTCCGGGAGGGGTCCCGGTCCCGGTATCAGAGGGTTCCTGGTGCCCATGCCGGTCTCTCCGGTACCGGGGGCGGTTCCGGTGCAGCATCGGGGTCCTGCTGCAGAATCGGGGCCCCGGGGCGGAACCAGGGCGGTCCCGGTGCCAGTGCTGGTCTCCCCCGGTGCCGGATCGGAGTCCCGGTGCGGTATCGGGGGTCTCGGTGCCGGGGGGAGGTCACGGTGTCATTCCGTGGTCCCGGTGTCGTGTCGCGGTCCCGGTGCAGGATCTGGGTCCCGGTCCCGGTCTCTGCGGTGCGGCGGTTCCCGGTGCGGTACCGGGGTCCCGGTGCGGTACCGGGGGCGTCCCGGTGCGGTACCGGGGGGGTCCCGGTGCGGTACCGGGGTCCCGGAGCGCTGCCGGGGGGGGTTCGGTGCCCGTGCCGG
>NW_015379272.1:131812-139520 GCF_001522545.3 Parus major | reverse complement strand
GGGTCGCTGCTCCCCCGCTCCTGCCTCAGTTTCCCTGGGGACTGGGGAGGGGGGGAGGCTCCATCCCTTACCGGGATGACGTCACCGTGTGACGTGATGTCACCACGGGGGGACACACGCGACACCTGGAGGGGCGGGTCGTGTCCCCCTCCCCCGCGGGTCCCTCGGGGTGACGTTCAGCCCCTCCCCCGCCACCACCGTGACTCAAGCCCCCCCGGTTTTAGTGATGACATCATCGCCGGGCGCGCTGTTGCCATGGCAACTTCCCCCCCCCGCCCCGGGGACCCCCTCGTGCCTCAGTTTACCCCGAGAGGTTTGCGCGTGGCCGGGGGTGACCTGGCTTGCGCCCTCCCGGGACTTTGGGGGCACCCGGGGGGGAGGAGCGGGCGCAAAGGGGTCACAGCTCTCCCGGGGGTCCCGGAGGGGTCCCACGTCTGTCCGGGGGGGCTCAGCCCATGGTCAGGGGCTCCCGGGGGTGCTGCAGGGCTCGCCCCCGGTCCCGGGTGCCCGGTCCCGCTGTCCCAGCCCCGGCCCCGCTGTCCCGGTCCCGCTGTCCCGGTCCCCCTGTCCCATCCCCGGTCCCGCTGTCCCGGTCCCGCTGTCCCGGTCCCGATCCCGCTGTCCCGGTCCCCCTGTCCCGGTCCCGCTGTCCCGGTCCCGCTGTCCCATCCCCGGTCCCGCTGTCCCCAGGCTCCGGCCATGGCCTGCCTGCACGAGACCCGCACTCCGTCGCCGTCGCTGGCGCTGCCGTCGGACGGGACCCCCGAGCAGGAGCTGACCCCCACCCAGTGCGTCCTGCGCGATGTCCTGCCCGCCCCCAGCGCCCCCCCCGAGGCCTGGCCCCGCCGGGGGGGGACCCGGCCCCCCGAGCTCGGCCCCGAGGCCGCGGGGCCGCTGGCGGCCGATGCCGCCCACCTGCGCTGCCAGGCCGGGGGAGGATTCCTGGAGGGGCTCTTCGGGTGCCTGAAGCCCGTGTGGACCATGATCGGCAAAGCCTACGCGGCCGAGCACAAACACCCGCCCGAGGGTCAGCGGGGATGGGGACAGGGACAGGGGACAGGGGACAAACACCCACCCGAGGGTCAGCGGGGATGGGGACAGGGACAGGGGACACAGGACACGGGACACGGGACAGGGGACAAACACCCACCCGAGGGTCAGCAGGGACGGGGATAGGGGGAGAGGCTGAGGGGGTAAAGGGGGCAGAAGGGATGAAGGGGGAGTGAGGGGTAAAGGAGGGGGTGAGAGGAGGAAAGAGGGGGTGAAGGAGGTGTGTGGGGTGGGGGTGCCACAGCTGGGGGTGCACCAGGGCTGCCATGGGGATGGGGGTGCCCTGGGGGTGCTCCCGGGGTGGGAGTGCCAGGGCTGGGGGTCCCGCTGGGGTGGGGGTGCCATGGCCGTGGGTGCCCACAGACCCCTGGGAGGTGCCGTTCGAGGAGATCCTGGACCTGCAGTGGGTGGGCAGCGGGGCGCAGGGCGCCGTCTTCCTGGGCCGCTTCCATGGCGAGGAGGTGGCCGTGAAGAAGGTGCGGGACCTCAAGGAGACCGACATCAAACACCTGCGCAAGCTCAAGCACCCCAACATCATCACCTTCAAGTGAGCGGGGGGACACCGTGGGCATGGGGACACTGCAGGAGTGGGGCACAGGCGTGGCATGGGGCATGGAGCGTGCTGGAACATGGACATGGCGTGGGCATGGCATGGGCACAGCTTGGCATGGAATGGACACAGCATGGATGCAGCATGGGCATGGAATGGCATGGAATGGCATGGAATGACATGGCATGGACACGGCATGGACACGGCATGGACACGGCCACAGAGGTCATGGACACACCACGGGCACGGGGACCGGCAGCATGGCACGGACCAAGGCGGGCAGGACACGGCGAGGATCCGGGCATGGACGCTCAGGGCAGCCTGGTGGGGTGTCCTGGATGGAGCGGTGGCCCCACGGCGGGCGCTGAGGTGTCGCTGTGCCCGCAGGGGCGTGTGCACCCAGGCCCCCTGTTACTGCATCATCATGGAGTTCTGCGCCCAGGGACAGCTCTACGAGGTGCTGCGCGCCGGCCGCAAGGTCACCCCCTCCCTGCTGGTCGACTGGTCCATGGGCATCGCCGGCGGCATGAACTACCTGCACCTGCACAAGATCATCCACCGGGACCTCAAGTCGCCCAAGTGAGCTGGGGACGGGGCTTGGAGCACCCCCGGGTGCCCCCGGGCACGGGGATGAGCACGGGGTGGGTGCGTGGGCACGGCGGGGCCGTGGCATTGGCGTGGCGCTGAGCGCGTGTCCCCAGCATGCTCATCACCTACGATGACGTGGTGAAGATCTCGGACTTCGGCACCTCCAAGGAACTCATCGACAAGAGCACCAAGATGTCGTTTGCCGGCACCGTGGCCTGGATGGCCCCCGAGGTCATCCGCAACGAGCCCGTCTCCGAGAAGGTGGACATCTGGTGAGGCTGCACGGCCATTGGGGACACTCTGGTGGCACTGGGGACACCACAGTGGCGGGCAGTGGGGACGGGAGGCGTTGTGGAGACACCAAGGACACGGGGGGACACCAGAGATCAGGACACTGGGGACACTGGGGACATCAGGGACCAAGGAGCGGGGGAAGTGGGGCAGCAGGAGGCCGCTGTGGGTGACGGGGGCCGCGGGTGCCCACAGGTCCTTCGGGGTGGTGCTGTGGGAGCTGCTGACAGGCGAGATCCCCTACAAGGACGTGGACTCGTCGGCCATAATCTGGGGCGTGGGCAGCAACAGCCTCCACCTGCCCGTCCCCTCCAGCTGCCCTGATGGCTTCAAGGTGCTGCTGCGCCAGTGCTGGTGAGTGCCCAGGGGACACGTGGGGACACCCTGGGGACGCTCCGTGGGCACTCGTGCCATGGGGGACCCCACCACAGGCAGGGCCGTGGGGCCAGCACCAAGGACCTGCCCCGTGCAGGGCCGGGGGGACCCCTGGTTGTAGCGCTGGCCCCCCCCGGGTCCTGTGCACTCTGTCCCTGGTCCCCAGAACATTCTGGACCCCCCAGAACCCTCCTGAAACCTCCCAGACCCCCCCCCCCACCACCTCCAGGACTCTCCCAGCCCATCCTCAGAGCCGTGTCCATCCCCCAGGAACAGCAAACCCCGGAACCGGCCGTCCTTCCGCCAGATCCTGCTGCACCTCGACATCGCCTCGGCCGATGTCCTCTCCACCCCGCAGGAAACCTACTTCAAATCCCAGGTACCGCGACCCAGCACCCCAGAGCCCGATCTTCCAGCCCCACGGGGCCCCAGCACCCACGGCTGCAGCGGGCAGCTCGGCCCGAGCCCGGGGCAGTGACAGCGCTGTCCCTGTGCCGCAGGCCGAGTGGCGAGAGGAGGTGAAGCTGCACTTCGAGAAGATCAAATCGGAGGGGACGTGTCTGCACCGGCTGGAGGAGGAGCTGATCAACCGCCGGCGAGAGGAGCTGCGGTGGGGCCGTGCTGGGGGCTCTGCGGGGGGACGGGGGGCACAGGGAGGGCCGCGGGTCGCTGTCCCTGCTGCGGGACCACCCTGTCACTGCTGCGGGACCACCCTGTCCCTGTGCCCGGGCCCCGCGTGGTGACACCGCCCGTGTCCCCAGGCACGCACTGGACATCCGGGAGCACTACGAGCGGAAACTGGAGCGCGCCAACAACCTCTACATGGAGCTCAGCGCTCTCATGCTGCAGCTGGAGCTCAAGGAGAAGGAGCTGCTCAGGTGGGTGGGCAGCACCCCCCAAATGACACCCAAATACCGCCCCCAAGCAGCGCCCCCGGCGCGCACCCCAAGGCCAGTCCCTTTCTCCACCCCGTGCTCTCCCCTTACCCCGTGGCCACTCCCCGCCGCCGTGGCCGCTCCCCCCCGGCCGTGGCCGCTTGCCCGGCCCCGCTTGCCCGGGCCGGGGGCGCGGGTGCCCACGCGTGGCCCGTGGCAGGCGGGAGCAGGCGCTGGAGAAGCGCTACCCCGGGCTCTTCAAGCCGCGGGTGCCGCGGGGGCTCCTGCACGGCAACGCCGTCGAGACCCTCATCAAGAAACGCAACGTCCCGCAGAAGCTCTCGCCCCACGGCAAGCGGTGAGCGGGGCTGGGGGTCCCGGGGGGGCACCTTGGGGCGTTTGCGGTGGGGGGAGATGGGGGGGAAATGGCGGTCTGGGGACCTGGGGTCGTTTAGGGGACTGGGAGGACCGCGTTCTTTGGGGTGGGGGTGTCTGGGCTGTTTGGAGAGGGGGGAGATGCTCCGGGTGTGCTTGGGGACCTCGGAGTGGGGCCTGGGGTCCTTTGGGGGAGTTCTGGGGCTGCGGACGCCGGTGTTCCTCGGAGGGAGGGGGGTTCTTTGGGGCTGTGGATATCCCAGGGGTCCCGGATCCCCTCCCACAGCCCTTCCCTGTGTCCCTCCCTGTGTCCAGCCCCGACATCCTGAAGCCGGAGGTGCTGCTGCCCAAGCTGGACGCGGCCATGGCGCAGGTGGCCCTGCCGGGGTGTCCCAAGGGCCCCCCGTCCCCCGGGCGCAGCCGCCGGACCAAGGGCCGCCACCGCAAAGCGGGGCCCCGGGGGGGCTGCGGGGAGCCGGGACCCGAGGCCGGCACCCCCCGGGGTCCCCCCGCCACCGCCGCCAGCCCCGACATCCTCGGGGGCACCCTGGAGGCCGCAGGGGCCCCCCCGGCCACGGCACCTGATGTGGGGCCCGAGGGGGCCACGGGCTCCCAAGGGTCCCCCCCGCCGCAGCCCCCCACTCCCGGGGAGCCGGAACGGGAGAGCGGCGCCGGCCGGGGGGGGAAAGGGGGCCCCGGGCAGCACCTCACCCCCGCGGCTCTGCTGTACCGGGCGGCCGTCACCCGCGGCCAGGTGAGACCCCCGGACCCCCGCGTCCCTTTGTGGGGGCGAGGACGAGCGGGGAGACCCCAGGACCATCCCCGAAGCGGCAGGGGGGTGGATTCCCTCCGGGAGACTCCCGGGTCCTTCGCAGGGTGGGGGGGGAGCGGGTCAGGACCGAGGGTCCTTCCCGAGGGGCATCAGGAGGACCCCAAGACCCCTCCCTGTGCCCCCAGAAACGGGGGGTCTCGTCGGAGGAGGAGGAGGGCGAAGTGGACAGCGAGGTGGAGCTGCCGCTGCGGCAGAGGTGGGTGCTGCCCCCCCTGCGGCTGCCTGGGGACTCCCACGAGGGGCCCGGGGCTGCTCGAAACCCCGTGTCCTCACCCCGCGCCCCCCTCGCCCCCTCCCCAGGTGGCCCCCGGGGATGAGCAAGCGCCAGTCGCTGTCGACCTTCAGCTCGGAGAACTTCTCAGACGGGGACGGTGACGAGGGCCACACGAGCGAGCCGTCGCACAGTGCCACCCCCGACGTGGGCAGCACCAACACGGACGAGCGGCCCGACGACCGCTCCGAGGATCTGCTGTCCCAGGGCTCCGAGATCCCGCTGGATGCGGCCCCCCCCGAGGGGCCCGGCCGCCGGCACGGGGGGCTCAGCCCCACCAAGGTGATGCCCCCACCCAGGGGCGCCCCCGGGCCCGGTCACCGTGGGGTGGGGTGGCCTGGGCTCCCCAGGAATGGTCACCGTGGGGTGGGGGGGGTCCCCCGAGCCCCCCAGGTGGGGTTGGCTCCCCCAGGGTGGTCCCCCGTGGGGAGGGGGCGATGTCCCAGCCCCGTCTGTCCCCCAGGTCTCCGAGGACTCGGACTGTGACAGCGCAGAGCTGGACCACTCAGGCAGCGGCGAGGGGCCCCCCCGGCCCACAGCCCCCCCGGGCCTGTGACCTGCGTGCCCCCCACACCCCCTCCCTGCACTCCCTCACTTGTACAGCCCCAAATATTTATATAAATATCTATGGCTCTCTACTGCTGCTGCTGCCTTGGGGGGCTCTGGGGTGACGGCCGGGGAGGGAGGGGGCGTTCCTGGCCCCCCGTCCATGTGCGGCTCCTGCTGGAAGCGCTCCCGGGGCCGGAGGGAGCTGCTGCCCCCCAAACTCAGCCCGGGGGTAACGGGGGGAGCTGAAGGGGCCGAGCCCTCCCTGCGGCACCGGGAGGGGCTGGGGGCACCAGCCCGGGACTGGGGGGGGGCTTTTGTCACTCCTGGGGGGCCCAGGGGCTGTGGGGGGAGGGCAGAGAGGGAACAGAACCAACAGCAGGTTAAAACCGTTTAAAACCGGTTTGAAGAAAAAGGGGAAAGATCTCCCAAAAATTCAATTCTCTGAGCCCGGGGAGGGTCAAAGTTCCCTCCCCAGGACTGGTTTGTGCCAGGGGGGCTTCAGCTGGGCCAGACTGGGAGCACTGGGCTGGTTCTCCACCCTCGGGAAGGGTCCCAAACACCAGCTGGGGTGGGGTGGTTCATTCCTCTCCAGAACTGAACTGGAACATACTGGGAGCACTGGGAAGAGCCAGGGGGGGTTCAAATAAAGACTGAGACAGGCAGATCCATTAACCAAAATATCCTGCAGGTTCTATTCACAAGGAAAAGCTCCAGTCCATCTTTTTATTCAGTTTTTTTTTGAAAAATTTCCTGACGTTACAGAACTAAACTGAAATGTTTTTTTTTTGTTTTTTTTTTGCTTTTTTTTCATTTTTCTTCCACTCTTACAACTCATGACAAAAACAGAAACTTCATGAGCCGAAAAAACGGGGACAGGGGAGAAGGTGCCGGGGGGGTGGGGAGAGGAGAGAGAAGCTTTATAAAACTAAGATTTGGGGTTCAGCGATTTTAAGAGCTGAACGAAGGAATTAAAATGCTTTTAATTTGAGAGGAAAAAAAATATAACCCCGAAAAAACAGAACAAAAACAAAAAAAACAAAAAAAAAATTTGAAACAAACTGAACCTGGTGAGTGGCGCGAGGCTGGAGGAACCGAAAATGTACAAACTAGTTTAAAACCTGGGTCGGTGCTAAGGGGCCGCAGATGGATGGCGAGGCGGGGGGGTCCGGGGCCCCCCTAACTGCTGCCCATGCCCCCGGTCTCCGAGGAGAGCCTGCAACGAGAAAAGGGCGTCAGAGGGAGCCCCGGCAGGAACGGCGGCCCCGGGAGCGCCCGCGGGGGCTGCAGAAGCGGCCGGGGAAGGGACGGGGGGCCCTGGGCCGGGCCGAGCGCGGGGGGCTCTGCCCCAGGCACTGGGGGGAGGCTCCAGCGGGGACCCCGGGGTGCAGGGGACGCACGGACACCGCTCAGGGCCCCTGAGCCAGCAGGGACCCCCGGGACAGCCCACCCACCCCCCCCGGGCTGGGCAGAGGGGGTGCGGGTGGGGGGACGAGGCAGGGGGGACCCCCGGGCCGGGCCCGCTGCGGCACACATCTACCAGAGCAGATTCTCACCGTGGCAACTTTATTACAGGTACAGACAGTTAGAGAGGACAGGAGAGGCCCCCGGGGCACCGGGGATGCAGTTCCCCCTCCCCGAAAAAAAGTCACAGAGTCCCTTCCCTCCCTCCACCCCCTATCCCGCCCCAAACCCCGCAACTGCACCCACACTACTCAAAAACAAAAATAAAAAAAAAAGGGAAAAGGAGGAGAAATGGAAAAAAAAAAAAATAAAAAATTAACAAGCAACAACTACAGGCAGGCAGAGAAGGAATGGTGACCGATCGATCACAGGACACAGGGACACAGTCTCTCGGCCGGCAAGAAAAGCTCTGCTGCTGCAAGGGCAACGAGAGCTCAGTGAAAAGGAAAATTTAAAAAACCAAAAATAATAATAATAATAAAAAAAAAAAA
>NW_015379272.1:119899-131131 GCF_001522545.3 Parus major | reverse complement strand
GGGAGGGAAGGGAGGGAGGGATGGTGCTTGCCAGGCCTGGCCCGGCTGCACAAGGGACCCCCACAACCCCCAGAGGAGCCCGGCTCGGCCCCAAGGTTCCCCCGTGCACCAGGAAGGAGCCAAATGCAGAGAAAACCAGGAGCAGCTGCTGCTCCGCAGGAGCAGGGACACAGCCCAGGGACCCCAGCCCCGCTCAGCCGGGGGATGCCGCTCCCAGCTCCAGGCAGGGAACAGGGGACACAGGGACGGCATCGGGGGCCAGGCCCCCACGGCCCCAGCGCAGAGCTGGGCGCTGCCAGCAGCACCTGCAGCTCTCTGGGACACTCGGGATCCCCGGGACAGGGCTGGGCAGCCCCCCCGTCACCCCTCAGGGCCACACGGAGCCACCTCGAGGTTCCGCAGGCTCCCCCCAGCCCCATCCTCACCCTGCAGCATCCCTGGAGGTGGTGGCAGCAGGGACGGGGGACAGCAGGCACGGGAAGGGGACGCGGGAGAGAGGAAACCCCTTCCCTCATGCGGGGCGCGGCGAGGGAGAGCACCCCAAGGGAGGGACTCACCTGACATTAATTAGATACTGGGCCAGGCTGATGCTCGCTGCAGATCCAGTTATGGTCACCTGCCGGTCAGTGGAGCCCTCCACGGGGTTGGCAATCTTGATCTGAGCCCCGGACATCTGGCGGATCTCGTTGATCTTGGCGCCCTGACGCCCGATGATGCAGCCAATCAGCTGGGGAGGGAAACGGGGTTAGCTCGGCCTCACCCCTGCCCCGGCACCCCGGGAAATTCCTTCAGGGAAAGGGCTGTCCCACAGGGGAGGACACTGCCCTTGGGGACACAGCTCCGTGGTGGGGGACAGCTCCGTGGTGGGGGACAGCTCCGTGGTGGGGGACAGCTGGACTTGGTGGCCTTAAAGGCCTTTTCCAACCTTAACAGTTCCATGAGTATGGAACTCCTGCGAGTGGAGTGGTAAGGAGCTGGAAAAGGGGGGTTTAAGGGATTGAGAAAAGGCTTTTTTTGCCCCTGGGGACCCTCAGAGCCGAGGGGCAGCCACCCCCCATCCCTCCAAGCCCCCCGGGATACTCACATCGTTTGGAATGGTGAGTTCATGGGAGGTGGTTTGGGCAGAGGCATCCAAACCTGCTCGGAGACAGAGAGAGGGGGCCCAGGTGAGGCTGGGGGCAGCCGGGGGGTGCAGCACCCCAAGTGCTGCCAGGTTCAGGCTGCCTGGGAGGGCTCCGAGCGGGCGGGGAGGGCGCAGCAGCCTGGGCGGTGACTCCGAACCCCGCTGCTCCCCAGCCCTGCCTCCCTGCTTCCCCTCTCCTCGCTCACCCCTGGAGCTCTCCCCTCCCCGACTGGATTCTCCATCAAGGTGGGACAATCCCGGAGCAGGGGGCTGGCACTGGGGGGCTCCAGCCGGGCACTCGGCTCCACTCCCACTCTGGGTCCGGCCTTCAATGGCCACAGTACCCCTTCCTCCTCCTCCTCCTCCTCCTCCTCCCTGACCCCGCAGGGCCGTGCTATGCCGGCGGGCACTGGGAGGCTGCTCACACCCCACACAGGACAGGGCTGAGCTCGTGTGACTCGGGCGTTTTGCAGACGTTTTTCCACTTTTCCCGTTCCCAGCTCACTCCCTGCCAGAGGGAGCGGCAGCGGCCCCGAGGCCTCGCGCCGGGGCAGCTCTAGGGGGACACAACAGGTGACACCCGGCGCTGTCCCCGCAGCTCCAGCACCTCCCTGGCCAGGGGCTGCTCCCCTCTCTGTGTGTTTTGGGTGGGGGGATTAAAGCTCGGGGCCCACAGCTCGCTGGGACAGCCGAGCCTCCACCCAGTCCTGCTGCTCTTCTCTATCCAGCTGTGCTCCAGGGCCCAGCCAGCCGAGCCAGGCTGCACCTCCAGCCCTTCTGGGGCTCCCCTCAACCCCCTTTCCCCCCCAGTCCAGGCAGCATCAATACACAACAGAGTAACTACAGATCGTGTGTTTGGATCATTACCCCAATAGCCTTTCACCTCTGGAGAGCTGGAGTCAACGCCTGTTAAGATACAAGTCACAATGAGTTTGGCTGTCTCGAGTTTAGAGCCACAAATGGGTAATTTTTTTTTTCTTTCTTTTTTTTTTTTTTGTTAATGTGGTTTGGTTCTTTTTAGCCATCTTAGCAAATGTGCAGCAAATTTGGTAGAGCTCGGCCGTCGCCGGCGTTAGGCCTGGAGTAGGCGGAGGGGAGAGCGGTGCTGCAGGCCGGGGGTCCCCAGAGCGCTGCCAGAGCTGCGAGGACACGAGGGAGGGAGGGAGGGCAGCGGGGATGGGTGCAGCCGTGCCCCTGCGGCCCCAGACACGTCCCAACAGCAGAGGTTACCTGGCCAGCCCGGGGCAAAGTTTGGGTTTAGGTTTTTGTGAGCACGGCCCCAACGCTGGAGCCGGGAGCGGCCCGGGCCGCGCACGAACGCACACGGAGAGAGAAGGAGTTTCCATACCACTGAATCCAGTGTTGCCATGAGACATTGGAAAGTGTGACTGTTGCATTGCCAATTGGTGCAGCTTGGTCAGCTAGAGGAGAGAGAAGGGAGAGGGGGAGAGGGAGAGGGAGAGAGAGAGAGAGAGAGGCTGGCGTTAGCCATTTCCCGAGGCCGGGGGCCAGGACTCGCCGCGCGCACCCGCACGGACGCGGCCCCGCCGCCCGCCCCGGCCCCTCCGCGCTGCCCCGGCCACCCCCCGGCGCAGCGAGGGCTGGAGGAGCGCAGGAACAGAAGCAGAGAGGAGTGGGAGGAGGGGGCAGGTGCCGGTGGCACCGTGGGGAGCACGGGGACCGGGCACGGAGCACGCTCGGCTCTGTGGTGCCAGCCCGGCTGCCTCAGAGCCCCGTCAGACCCCCTCGCTGCCCTACGGGTGCCAGGAGCAGAGATCGGCCCCTACGGGATGAGGATGGGTGCCAGAGGATGGAGGTGTCCGACAGCGCCGGCCGCTGCCGGGATGGTCCCTCCGCTCCCGCCGGGCTGGGCCGGGTCCAACCCCCTCCCCGACTGCCACCTGCGCCCGCTCGCCGGGCCAGCTGTCCCCTGCCCCGGGAGAGCCACTGCGACACAGCCACCGTGTGCTGGCTGCGGAGGTCTCGGGCCAAATTGAGGGGGGCGGGGGGGGCAAAGGAAAAGCCAGAGCTGGTGTGAAATGCCAAGCCAGGGAGAGGTGGGTTTGGAAAAAAAAATATAACAAGGAGGAGGGAAGTGTCAGGAGGTGGGGGAGGATCCAAGGAGAGATCTGAGGCCGGCTGAAGCTGGCTGCAGGAGGGCCAGCTGGGGGGGGACGAGGATTTTGTGTGGGGAGGGGAGGTGCTGGGGAGCTCAGATCAGATCGAGTATTCAGCCCCAAGCTGAGCCAGCTCGAGTGGAGAAAGCATGGAGAAAATTTTTGGAAGGTGGGGGAGGAAAAGGGTGGATTTCAAGACAAGAAGTTGTAAATAAAAACTTACATCTGGCTGTGGAATGGCATACTGTCCTTGAATGGTATAGGCCTACAAAAGGAGGAAAACAGTCCTATTAACAACCATCGGACAGCCACCCAGGGACAGACAGATTTCAACTAGCCAGGAAGTCAGAGAGCCAAGGTGGAGAGTTCTCCGGGGCGAGGGAAGTGGGGCAGGAGAGGCGGGGACGGATAAATGCTGTCACAAGCAGTTTCTAGGCTGGCGGTTACTCGAATTGGCCTGACGTGGCGGGTACGGGAGGGGGTGGGCAGAATCCGTGCCATCCCCCCCCCAAAAAAAAGGTGGCAGACAAAAAAATAAGGAAAAAAAAAACCAAAAAAAAAACCAAAAAGAGAAAAAAAAAAAAAAAAAAAAAAAAAACAAAAAAAAAAACCAAAAAGAAAAAAAAAAAAAAAACAAAAACGAAAAACCAAAAAAACCAACAAGAGAACGGCTGGGATCTTGATGAAGATGTTATGGTGTGGTGAGTCCGACAATGCTGCTATCCCTGCGCCCCCGCGCAGGCAGGGAGGCTCCAACGCCCCCGCCGGCCCTGCTGCTGCTCCTGGCCCCTCTCTGCCCCGGCCCGGCAGCTCCCCCGCCTCCCCTCCCACCCACAAAAAAAAGGTTTGCCCCGTTCCGAGTCCTCTCGTCACTCCACACCCTAGGACAACGTCGCCGGGCAAGCTACAGGTCAGTGCTGGCGCTGGCTACCACTGCTCGACACGGCCCAGTGCTCGGAGGGGAACGAGGCGAGGGCCTGACCTGCCACAACTCCGTGTCCCCGAGGTTACAGGGGACAGCCACACACTTCAGATTCCTCCTGAAGCTACCCAGAAAGGGCGAGGCACTGGCTGGGGCCTGGCTGGCTAAGGTTTGGGGAGGTCTGGGGGGGCCGGGCAGGTGGGGGCGGGTGGGAGAGGAAGGGGAGAGGGGGGTACACAGCCTCACTTCCAGGTCACCGGAAGAACTGCAGCCCAGGCTGGAATTGGCCCAAGTTCGTTGCCATGCAGTGGCTGCCGGGTGGCCTGCGTGAGGAGAGGTTGGTGGGCTCAGAGTCCAGTTCCCAGTGGACAGGAGTCCACAGCACAAAAAGCCACCGTTGTCGGTTTTGGGGGACGGGGACAGGGGTGCCACCCTTGTTGGCAGTCTCAGAGAGGCCAAGGATTGAACGGGCCGTGGAGACTGAACTCCCCTCTCACCTCCTGAGGTGGTCCCTCCAAGTCAGAGTTGAGGCACATGGATGGGGCGGTGTGGGGGTAGCTCGCACTGCCGCTGCTGTACCTGTCCTGTGGATAAATTAGAGGACTTCAGTCTCCAGGGCTGTCAATCCGAAACCTTTCGCTAACACCAAACTCAACATCCACATTAGCTCAGTGCTGATCGAGGGCTCGCCCTGCTCTACGCACGACTCTGAGCTGCGAAGACAGAGAGCGCAAGGCCCACCGGGAGCGGGGCCCGGGCGGCTGCTGCGGGCCTGGGCCGGGGACGGGGGCGGAAAGAAGGAAGGGGGAGACGAGGGGCAAGGGGAGGGAAGAGATGCGTGGCTGTGGGAAGCCTGCTCCTCACTGCTCTAACGGGGAAGGCGGCCGGCTCCCGCCCCGGGGGTCCGCACGCTGCGGCCCCGCCGCTGGCCAGGGGCGCGGGGGCTTCCCCCGGGGTGCAGAGCGGCGGGAGAAGCTGCTGGGGAGGCGGGAGGACGGGGCTGACCGGGTTCAGGTGGGGAGGAAGAGGCAGGGAGAGGGGCACGGGTGGGGAGGAAGGGGACGGCGGCAGGTCCGTCCCCAAGACAAGCGTGGCAGGGTTGGGAAAGGGGAGAGCGGAGTCAGGCCTGGCTCTCGGGGAGGCCGGCGGCAGCTACACCCCTTCCCTGACCCCCTTCCCTGCCTACTGAGGCCCCCACTGACAAAGCCAGGCCCTGCCCACCCCGAGGGCTCTCCCTGGCAGCAGGAAGGCAGCGGATGCGTTGTCACTGTGGTTTCTCCGAGCGCTGGGGCAGCCCTGGGGGCCGCAGGGTGGGAGCAGCTGACCCGCACCTGGGCCCCACCTCCCGCCGGCCCGGGGGCTCCGGGCGGTCCAGGATCCCAAGGGACACCTGTCCAGTCCCCTGCAAGGTGGCCCAGGGCAGGGCTCGGGCCACTCCCCAGCTCAGCGCACAAGGGCCTAAAGCCCTGTCCCCTGATGCTACTCCTATCTGACACCCTCCCCTCCTGCGAGACAAAACCTCTGCACACCCCAACCCTACCCACGGCACAGGCTGAGCCTCTGCACCCCGAGAACCAGTGGCAGAGAGCGCAGATCCCTCAACCTCCGGGCCAGTCACCCACAGGAGGTCACAGCGAGTCCTTGGAGCCAGCCCGAGGCAAAGGGCAGAGCCTGGGTTAGGCAGCTCGGCCCAGTTCAAACCCCTACTGCCACCACCAGGCTGGCAAACGTTTTTGTGGCTGGATAATTCCAGGAGTGTTTTCCAGCACCCTCTCCTCCCGAATCGGCCCTTTCCCCTGCTGCCATCCCTGAGCAGGGACGGCTGGAGCTGGCTCTGGGGGACCGAGGGCACAGCGTGGGTGACGGGCACGCGGAGCAGCTCCGTACGACCCCCGCCCCACCCCGCACCCCAGGAGCCCGGGAGAGGCCTTACCTGGCCGCCTGCAAAGATGACGGGAGAGCTGGATGGCTTGGGTCGGTACGGGATGGTGACACCCTTCGGGGGGGACTGGGTGACAGCAGAGAGGCCAGGTCAGAACCGAGCGCGGCTGTGCCAGCCCCCTCCCCACAGCCCACCCCCGGCTGCCCCTTGGGGACCCGGGGCACTGCCACTCCTCATCCTGGGCTCAGGAGAGCACTGGGAGCACGGCAGGGCCGTGGGTGACACCACGAGCTGCCCTCGAGGCCCTGCTCAACCCCGGCTCTAAGCAGCTCCAAGCCTCACCTGGATGAGGCTGTAATCCCCCACTATCCCTTTATCCCCCAGCAGCTCTTCTCTTCTCCCCCCTCAGCATTTCCACCCCTCCAAGGGCAGCGGGATCCCAGGGATGGGCCCGAGGAGGGGCCCTACCTCAAGCATGACGACGCAGATCTGTTTGACGCACTCGATGATGGACTGTGGGATCCCAGCAATGGTGATGGCTCGCTCAGTCGAGTTGGGCAGCATGTCTCCTGCCACCTGGACCTGTGCCCCCGTGCTCTGCCAAGTCCAGGGTTAAAAATAGCCCATCAGACCCCGGGCAGGGCTGAGACCTCAGCGACCAACCCCGCACGTGGTTATACATAGCCACAACTGCCCCCCAGCTCCTCCTGTCCCCCAAAATAAAGTCCTTTAATCCCAGCTGGATACAATTCGGTCACCGGGGGCCTGAGGTGGCAGAGGAGACCTGGCCTCAGCCTGTCCTGTAAGCCAAGCCAGTCCTCACACCGGCAGGGTTAATCCAACAGCACCCCGTGCTCAACAGGATGGCCAAAGCAGTGCTGGCCTGGATCACATCTCCCTCTCCAGAATGTGGGGGAAGGCTGGGGAGGAGGCAGTCAGGTGCCATGGGAATGGTGGGGTTAGAGCCCAGGCACCCATCCAGCTGTGCGGGAAACCCCGGGCAGAGAAGGGTCTGCCTCGAGTCCCAGCTTGCCAAGCACTAAAAATACAAGGAGCTCCAAAAAGTCCCAGTGATGCCACATCCCTGGGGTGGGAACAACGCAGGGATTCGCCCTTGGGGACAGCTGATCCCCCCCGAGCGGGGCACCACACACCTCTCGGATCTCCTTGATCTTGCAGCCTCCTTTGCCAATGAGGGACCCGCACTGGCTGGCAGGGACCACAAGCCGGAGGGTGACCGGAGGCCGGCTGGCAGCTGTGCTGTTGGTCATGGAGCTGCTGATGTCCTGCGAGGAAGAGGAGGTGTTGAGGGCTCAGCCCTGAAGAATGGCACGCGCTGGGGACGTGCCTGGCACAGGGACAGGGAGGTGACGCTGGCACCAGCGGCCCAGGCCAAGGTGACCTCGGGGCTTTCCCAGTCCCACTTCCCAGGACTTCCTCGGCAGCCCAGAAAAAACAGATGTATTTTGGGGAAGCAGAGGCCAAAGTGCTGTCTCAAAGGAAATGGGTTGAGGCACTGCTCCAGGCTGGGTCCCACCTCAGCCAAGCAGGAGCCGGTGCTGGAGGGGGACGGGGGGGCTCGGGAGCTCCACGGCTCCAGGGTCAGCACGGAGCCTCCCGCTGCACCAGGGATCAAGGCAGCAGCTCCGGGAAAAACAATCCCGGCGCCGATTACAACGGTCATGTGCTGGCAGGGGGAGGGGAGGCACAAGGCCAGGGCTCAACTGACCTACTAAAAGCAAAGCTTCAGCTCCAAGGCCGGTGCCCAGAAGCGCTGCAGAGCCGTGCAGCCCTTGCAGGACTCTGGCTCCCTGCATTCGGCACAAACAGCTCCAAGCTCTGCAGCTTTTAAGGCTGTGGTGAGGGCAGGGGGGTTTGGGGACAGAGCTGCCAGCACAGGGCTGCTTCTCCCTGGGTAGTGTCCCAAATCCAAAGGGCAACTGAATTTGTACCCCCACAGGCAAGGTAAGGGCCACAGAGCTCTGCCACACTCCAGGCGAGGAGCTCTCCCAACTCCTGCTCCCTCCAACCTGGAGCAGGATGGAAATCTTGACATCACAGTCCTGAGCAGGCCCTATCACCTGCAAGATCCAGGTTATCCAGCAGTAAAAGCTCCCCTGGAAGTCACCGATTTAACAGGACCAGGGATACAATGCAGCTCCTCCAGCCCCACACAGCTGCAGTGCCAGCTCCTCCTTGGCAGGGCCGGGCACAGAGCTCAGTCCTGGGGGCAAGTGGCACCAGCATGAGCAGAGCTGGGGCAATTCCAAGCCCTGCTCGGTCTCACGCTGTGGGCAGGAAATCCCTGTGGGGCTCTGGCTCCAGCACTGCCTGGACCTTGCCCCAGCACAGGGCTGGACAAAGATCGGGGGCCAGGCGGGGAAACGCCAGCTGCCTGTGCAGAACAACGGCCCTGGGGTCAGCTCATCCGGAGAGAGGGGATAAACGGGGGCAGTGACTGCAGGGGGCCCAGACACACCTCTTCCAGTTTGTCAATGATCATCGCAAAAGCTTTGAAGATGGCGTTGGTGGGTCCCGCGAGGGTGATGATCCGCTCGGGGCAGTTCCCTTCCGAGATGTTGATGCGAGCTCCGCTCTGCGGGAGGCAAACGCCACCTCAGTGCTCCGGCCGCCCGCCCGGAGCTCCTCGGGATTCCTCTGGATCCCCCGCTGCCGCCGCTGGGGACAGAGCCCTCCCTCCTCCTCCTCCTCCTCCCCTCCCTCGGCTCGGGCAGCCATCTTCTCCTCCTCGGCTTCCTGCCGCGCCTGCCCACACCTCCCGGCATTCCCCGCGCCGCCGCCGCGCTGCCTGCGGAGCGCTGGCCGGGCCGCCATCCCCCTGCTCCCGCAGCCCCAGCTCACCTCCTCGCGCATCTTCTTCACAGACTCCCCTTTCTGTGAGGGACGAGAGAAGGGAGAGAGGCGTCAGCGCGGCTGAGGGGAGGGACAGGGCGGGGGGGAACGAGGGGAGAAGGGGAAAGGGAGGGCTAGGAGAGTTTGTTCCTCACTTACCTTCCCAATGATGCTTCCCACCTCCTGGGATGGAAACAAAAGCACCATTAGTCAGCGTTTTAAAAACTCCTGGAGCCCCAAGCCTAAAAAACTCAGCTGTTTTCACAGCCAAAACAAGCTCCTGAGCACTTGAGACCTGCCCCTCAGATTACTGAGGTTTATCCCAGTTGTGCTGCTCTTGCTCCCACCTTGGCTCCCATCCCCTGCCACCCCATAATTATTTTCTTCGCTGGCTGCACCCCAGGATCTGCCTGGGCACCAGCAGCACGTTCCCAGCTCCACGGCAGCGCCAGGAGATCCCACGGCCAGGGAAACGCGCAGCCCCCGCACGGCGGGCTGGGGACACCAACCTTTCCGTGCATGAGTAGCCGGATGGTGAGTGTGACATTGAGACCCCCTTCGATGACTCCGGTGTCCATGGTGGGCAGTGCGGGGTCGGCTCAGGCTGCGGCAGCGCTCGGGCCTCGGCTGGGGGGAGAGGGGCTGGGTGAGTGACTTGAGGGGCTGTGCCAATCCCCCCTGGCCCATCCAGGCCGGATTCCAGCCTCCCTGTGCCGCTTCTCCCCTTGCAAGTGTTGGGCTGATCCACAGCTGGTCTGCCTCCTCCTCTGAATTTCCTGGGCTGAACTGGCCCCATCCCAACCTGGATCCAGCAACTCTTGGGGTTACGGGGGTCCCACTCAGCCCCTGCCTCCTCCCAGCCCACTTCTTTGCAGGGGCTTCCCTGAGGGACAACTGAATGCTTTAGGGTGACCCCCAGTCGCACAGGGGACACGAAGGGCTGCTGGACACAACCAAGGATCCCGAGAAGGCACTGAGGACTAATCGTGGTCCCTACAGGTCCGGGGAAGCTGCCGCTCTCTGTGAGCTCCACACTTTCTAGTGCCCAAGTTTTCCTGCAGCTGCACGATGGGAGCGGGTGCCCCAGTCCCGGAGGTTTGGCCCGCTGGGAAACCGGGATTACGGAGAAAATAAACCCTATCCACTTCCCCGAGCCCCGAGCCTGCGCGGGGCCTCTCGGAGCAGGTTCCGAGGCGATTCCCTCAGACCCAGATAAGGCCACATGAGCGCACGATCAGGTTTCAAACCACCTGAGTCGGGCAGTGGTTGCAAAACAGCCCGGCCGGCCCCAGCCGAGCGTTTCATGGGAATCCGGTAAATAAACTCCCAGTTCGGCCACCGCTTCTGCCCCATCAAAGTTTAACCACGGCCGGGGCAGGGCCCGGCTGCGCTGCCTCGCTGGCACCGGAGGGTTGTGCCGCGGCCTCCACGAGCTCAGCCCGACATTCCCCCGGTTCGGGGAGCAGAGCCGAGATCGGAGCCCCGGCATCGCGGGGAGGGCAGAGCGGCCCCCGAGCCCACCCGCCGGGGGTGCGGCAGGCCCGGGCCGGGCTCCCGCGGAGGTTCTTCCGCAGGGAAACTTCCCCGAGCTGCGGCTCGGCCCCGCGCCCGCCCGGGGACCCCGGTCCCACAGCTGAGGACGCGGCTGCCGGGGATGGGACGTGGCTCCGAGGCGAGCCCGTCCCTGAGGCGGGGACGCGGCTCCGGAGCCAGCTCAGCCCTGCGCGGGGGGAGGAGCGGGGGGAGCCGGGCCGGGGGTCCCGGCTCCGAACCCGGCCGGGGGGAGCGGGACCGGGGCGGCCGTCCCGGAGCGACCCCCGGGGCCGCGATGGAGCTCCCGGATGGGACCCGACCACAAGGCGGGTGAAGGGGATCCCGGGCCAGCGGCCCCGAACGGGACGCGGAGCCCGGCGGGGGGAGCCGGCCGAGTGCTGGGGCCGTGGGGGGGAAATGGGGGGCCCGGGGCTCCGGGCGCCCGCGGGACCGGGGATCACCGTTCCGCTCCGAGCAGGCCCGGGGGGAAGATCCCGGGTCCAGCGGGGGCGCGGCGGCTCCGCGCGGACCCGTCCGTGCTCCCCCTTCCCGCTCCGGCGGGGGAAAAACAACAGCGCGGGATGGCGGAAAAACCGGGCCCGGGCGGGAAAAGAAAAACTCCTGGAATGAAAAAAATAAAAAAATAAAAAAAAAATCCTCAAGCAAACAAAAAAAAATACCTAAAAGAAAAAAATAATTAAAATTTAAACTCCAAGAAAACGGAGTAGAGAGAAAGAAAAAAAAAATCTCCCCACGCCCCTCGGGGCCCCCCCGCACCCGGCCCGGGCGGGGGGCGGCGGCG
>NW_015379272.1:110901-118204 GCF_001522545.3 Parus major | reverse complement strand
GCTGTCCTGGGGGGGGAAATGAGGAGATTTAGGGGAGGGGTCTGACCTTGGGGGGGGTCAAGGCAGCCCCCCCAGACCGGGGTGCCCCCCTGTACCTGCACCAGGGTTCCACATGGTGGGAGACTCCAGGACCTGGGGGGGCACAGGGGGTGAGCGGGACCTCCCGAGCTCCCCACCCCTGGCACCCAGAGGAAACTGAGTCACGGAAGCTTTGGGGGGTCCCCCCCGGACTGTCCCGGGGGAACAATGGGGAAGTCGAAGGTTTGGGGGTGCGCAGGGGGATTTTGGGGTGGGGATTCTGGGGTGGGGATTTTGGGGTCCTGGGGCTCCGTTCCCACCTTCGCTCCGGCCGCGGCCCCTCCCGGCAGGAAGCGAGGGCGGGGCCGGACCTTGCCCCTCCCGCCCGGTTCCCGGTTCCTCCCCGCCCGCCCCGTGCCTCAGTTTCCCCGCACGCACCTGACGGGGGGCGACCCCCGCGCCGGGGTCCTCCGGGGCCGGTGCGGGCCCCGCGGCCAAGCGCTGGAGCCGCTGCAGAGCCCGCTCGGCCGAGAGCCGCGCCTCGGGGTCCGGGTCCCAGCAATCCTCCAGCAGCTCCGGCAGAGCCCCCCCGGGCTGTGGGACCCCCCTCCCCGGGCTCAGCGGGGGAAACACCCGGGGATGACACCCCCGAACGGGAACACCCCCCCGGTGTCCTCAGGGTCATCGCCGAGCAGCGACCCCCCGAAAATACCCCCGGGCACCGAGGCGCGGACCCCCCGAGACCCCCCGGGACCCCCTGCACCCCCCGGGGCCCCCGCGGGCGCCCCCAGCAGCCGCAGACCCCGGCCCGGGGTCCCGGGGGTCTGACCTGGGGGGCGCGGTGCCAGGCGGGGGGGATGAGCGGCCGCCGCCTCTCGTCCGCAGCCAAACGCCGCAGCTGAGCCCCGCTGGGGCTGGAGCCCAGCTCGGCCTCGTACGCCAGCCGGAACGGCGGCACCGGAGCTCCTGCGGGGCGGCCGGGGGTCAGCGGGGCCGGGGGGCCGCGGGCAGCGCGGGGGGACCCGCGGAGCTCACCGGGGCTCAGGGCCTGGCAGCGGGACAGGATCTCCCAGAGCAGCAGGGACAACGCGTAGACGTCGGCCTGGCGCAGTGCCCGGCCCCAGGCCCGCAGGTCCAGGCTCTCGTCCAGGATCTCGGGTGCCAGGTACCGCTGGGTGCCCGCCTGCGCCCCACGGGGCCTGAGCGCGGGGCCAGCGGGGCCAGCGGGCCCCCCGCGCCGGGGACGGGCTCAAGCGGCACCCACAGCCCTCGCCGCCAGCGACATTTGCGGATCCATCCCCAACCCAGGGCTGTCCCCTTCCCGAGCCGCTGCCGTCGCCGTCCCACCCCGCCCCGTCACCTTCCGGATGGTCACGGCGTGCCGGGCGCCGGTGCCGTCCTGGGCGCGCGGTGGCAGCGCCAGCGCCAGCCCGAAGTCGCCGATGGCGCAGGTCCCGTCCTCCCGCACCAGCACGTTCTGGCTGCTCAGGTCCCGGTGCACCACGCTGGGCTTGTACAGCCCTGGGGGGCACCGGGGGGCACCGGGGGTCACGGGGGGGACGGGCCCGGGGGAGCCCAGGGCACAGCGGGGACAGGGCCACCCTCACCGTCACGCCACAGCTCCTGGTGCAGGAAGGCCAAGCCGCGGGCCAGGGACAGCGCCAGGCGCACGCTGCCCGCCCAGGTCCCCACGTGCTGCCCCAGAAAGTGGCGCAGGGAGCCCTGGGGACACGCCAGGGACACGGGTGGGGGCGTGCGGCACCCCCCAGTATCTCCCACGCATCTCCCCCCACCAGCCCCCCATCCCCACCCCTGTGCTCCCCGACTGTCCCACCGCCTCCCCCCGAGCCTCCTCATCCCCCTGCACACCCCCGAGCCCCCTAAACCCGTGTCATCCCCCGAGGTGACCCACGGCCGGGTAGAGCTGCAGGACCAGGAGTCCCCCTCGGGCGCGGGGTCCGGCCGCTCTGGTGTCCAGCAGCCTGGCCACGTTCTCGTGCTCCATCAGCGGCAGCGCGTGCACGGCGCGTTCGGCCGCGAACCTCCGGCCAGCCCCGGCCGCGAACGCCTTGATGGCCACGGGCCGCTGGCGCAGCGTCCCCCGCCACACCGCCGAGAACCGGCCCGACTGCAGCACCTGCCCCGCGGGGACACCGGGGGGGGGACAGGGGACACAGCTGGCACCGAGTGTCCCCAGCCCCCGGCATCCCCCCACGCAGGGACCCTCATATCCGGGAACCTTTTGGGGCTCCCCGGGTACTCTCAGCGCCCTTGTGCCACCCCCAGACTGATGCCCCCTGTGCCGTGGGTGTCCCCACATCCCCTCCCCATATGGGTGCCCCCTCCCAGAGTCGCCTCCTTACCTGGGAGCCCCCCCGCGTGCCCCTCGCCCCATGGGTGCCCCCCCCGTGGTTGCCCCTCGCCCCGTGGCTGCCCCGCACCTGCAGGAAGTGCAGCGCAGGCAGGTCCGGGCTGGGGGGCTCCGGGGGGACCCCGATTCTCCGCCCCCTCCGCGGTGGCTGACCCGTGCGGGCCCTTGTCCGGCGCAGTCCTGGATGGGGGACACCAGGGACACCCCCATCCGGGGACCCCCCGCAGAGGAGCGCCCCCGAATCAGGGACACGGACCTGAGGACACCGGGGACCAGCAGCCCCCCTCACCACGCAGGGGACACGGGGAATGTGGCATCCCGGGATCTCCCCACCCCAGGGGGTCACTAGGACAGCAGGGACCCCCGCCCCAGGGACAGGGTGACACAACACCTGGGGACCTGCACTCTGGGAACACCACAGATGTGGCGTTTGGGGACACCCGGGGGACATCGGGTAGGGGATGGCTGTGCCCGGGGGTCCCCCCGTCCCCGCCGTGCTCCTGTCCCTACCGAGGATGCCCAGACAGGTGAGGAGGATGAGGAGGAGGGGTCCGGCACCCCACAGCCACAGGGTCCCCACGGACCCCCCCTGGCCGGGCACTGGGGACAGAGACTGCGGTGACACAGAGTTCCCCTGGCCCCCCAGGTATCCGGGGTGCTGGGGGGGCGCATTTTAGGGGATCCTATGGCTTCCCCCGTCCCCCGTGACTCCCAGGTCCACTCAGTCCCTCCCCAATCCCGTCTGGGTCCCACCTTCCCCACCTGGGGGTCCATCCCCCCATGGGTCCCCTGAAGATCTCAGGATCCCCCGTGGGCCCCCTCTGTGTCCCCATCCCCGAGTGCCCCCCAGAACCCCCCGGCCCCCGCACCTGGGCCCTGCCGGGTTCCCCCCAGCCCCACGGCCGCTGTCCCCGTGGCGTTGCCGTTGCAGAGGTGGCCATGGCACAGGCACAGGAGCACGGAGCTGCCGGGATGTCCCGCGGGGCTGGGGGCGCAGGTGGCCGAGGGACAGGCGTCCCCCCGGCCGCCCCAGCAGCCTGGGAACAGCGGCACGGTCACCCCCGGGCGCCGGGGGACAGGGAGGGGGCAGGGGGACAGGTGGGACCCCCCCGTGCGGGTCCCCCCCACAGCCGCTCCTCCCAGCGCCGCCGCTGCTCAAGGCCAAGGCCGAGCGGAGCCGCTGGGGAGGGACCAAAACCTCCCCAATTCCCCCCGGCCAGGATCAGCCCCCGCTCCCTGCCCCCCGCACAGGATCAGACCCCTTTCGCCTCCCCAAGACCCTCAGGGCAGGACCCAGCCACTCAATCCTGCCCCAAAATTCCCACAACCCCTCCATCCTACCCTACCTGCCCCAGCTCCTTCTGCCTTTCCAAAATCCTCCCGGGGCAGGGCTAACCCCTCCATCCTGCCCCAAAATCCCCCCGGGGAAAGACCAACCCCTCCATCCTGCCCCAAAATCCCCCCGGGGCAAGACCAACCCCTCCATCCTGCCCCAAAATCCCCCCGGGGCAAGACCAACCCCTCCATCCTGCCCCAAAATCCCCCCGGGGCAGGACCAAGCCGGCCTCCCCCGTCCCCTTCTGCTCCTCCAGACCCCCGTCCCGGGCTCAAAGCGCAGCCACCCTTTCCCTCTCCCCGAAGCCCCCCGGCCGCGGGGGTCTCACCCTGCACCAGAGCCTGGCTGCGGTTCCAGATGCCAACGCAGCACTGCCCGGGGGGGCAGCGAACGGCGCCGGCCGCCGCCCCCCCCGCGCCCCCCAGCGCCCCCCGCACGCTCGGGTGCTTGTAGGACACGCAGGTCAGGTTGTGGGGGCCTGGCAGGGGACACACACACTGGGGGTGCCTTTTAACCCCTCAAAAAGGCCCCCCCAACCCCGGCTGCCCCCCCCAGCACCCACCTGGGCGCCCCATGGGAGCCTCTGCGGGTGGGAAGCGGAGCCGAGCAGGAGCAGGAGGAGGAGGAGGAGGAGGAGGAGGAGGAAGAGAAGGAGAGGAGGAGGAGGAGAAGGTGCTGCCCCCGCACTAGGGAGGAGAGAGCCAGGGTGTCTGGGGGGGGACAGCCAGGCCTGGCCCCCCTCCCTGCGTCACCCACATCCCGCTCAGTGTCCCCCATCCCCTCCTGGTGCCACTCTGGGACCAACTGCACCCATGAAACCGGCCCGTGACCCCCCCAAATCGTGCTGAGTGTCCCCAGTCCCCCCCCCGTGACACTCTGGGACCGACTGCACCCCTGCCATCCCCCAAAAACCGGCTGTGCTCCCCCAAAAGGGATCCCCCAGCAGACTTCCAGACAACGCCAGCGACTTGTGTTTATTACAAAAACTCGTCGTTCCCCATTTACAAAGGAGCCCCCCAAAACTAACAGTTTCATCTAAGTCTTTTTGTACAAAAAAATAGCACTTTGGGACCCCAAAAAAGAAGTCATCCACCACCTCCCCCCCCAAAAAATCGCCTTTGGGGAGGGAGGTTTATGACATCAGCCACCGGATTTGTAAAAACCAACCCCCCCCTTCCCTCCCCTTTCCCAAATTAAAACAGAACAGAGATGGGACGAGATCAAACAGGGAGAGAATTATTGCCAGTTTGGGGGGCTGGACCCCCCAGGACCCCCCGCTGCATAGAGAACCGGCCCCAGCCCCCCCGGAATGAAGGGGTGACAGTGGATTAAAGCTGGGAGATGGGGGCAGCCTCGGGGACAGCCCCCAGAGCCCCCCAAACTCTCTGCGGGGTGTGGGAGGGGAGCAGGGGGGGCTCTTCCCCAGCCCATCACCCCTTGTCAAGGCACGTTTGTGTTCTGTGTCCCGGGAATGGCTGGGGGGGTCTGGGGGCTGCTGGGGGGGTTTGGGGCGGGCGGGGAGCGCCAGGAGCAGGGCGGGGACCCCGGTGCCAACAGAGCCCAAGTGGGGGTGTGGGATCCGGCACTGGGAGCAGCGCTGGTGGTGTGAGCCCCCCAAAATGCTCTGATTCCCCCCTAAGATAATGCTCTGATTTCCCCTAAATGCTCTGATCCCCCCAAAAGCCGCAGGGGAGCAGCCCAGGCTCGGGGAAAAGCCCCCCCGGGGGTCCCTGGCTGCCCCCCGCTCCCGGCTGCGTTTCCATAGGAAAGCCAAGCTCCTCGGGGGCCAGCCCGTGGGGACGGACACGGGGACATCCCAACACCGGACCCGGGACCGGCTTTGGCACTTGATCCCCGCTGGGGACGGAGTTGGGCTTGGGGGGGGTTCGGGGTGGGGGCAGAATCATCAAATTGACCATTAAATACAGAACCCTCCTGTTTTTTGTCCCAGTCGTTTGTGGGTTTTGGGCTGGGGGGATTGGGGGTGGGGGGAGCTCATAGTGCTTCACAGGGTTATTAAAATACAAATGCTTAAAGTTTCCTATATAAAAATATACAAATGCAAAAATAGATATTGAGAGAGAGAGCCGGGGGGCTGGGGGGCCGGGCCCTGCGCCCCCTCCCCGGGGAGCTTCTGCTGCCTTTCCTTTTTCTTTGTGTTTTTTTGTCTTTTTTTTACCAAAAATCCCAAATCAAAACAAGATTCCCGCTTCCCACTGGCTCCTGGAGCTCCCGAGCATGGAAAAGCTCGGGGCTGGAGATGGGGCAGCCGGGCCAGGTCCTGTCCAGAGGCTTCCCGAGGGATCCCCAGCACCTCGCCAGCGCCTGCCCCACGGTCTTGGCTCTGCTGGAGCTTCTCCCGGGAAAAGGGGGCGCAGGAAAAGGGTGGGGGGACACCCGGGGTGGGAAGCACTGGGCAGCGGCGTGGGGCAGGGAGAAACGCCCGATGTTCCCGGGCAGGTGGGATCGCTGGGGCAGAGCGATCCCGGGGGCCCAGCCCCGAGCCCACAAGCGGAGCAGGGGAGTTCTTGGGCAGCTCCACACCCGGCTGGGCTCACCCCAGAGCTTGGGAACAATCCCGGGTTTCCCCTTTTTGGGGACCCACACCCCACAGCCCGCAGCCGCGTTCTGCGATGGAAGCCGTGCGGGCTTTGGGATGCGCCCGGGGCAGGAAGAGGAGGGTGTGGGAGGAAGAACGGAAAGGACCGAGCCCTCCCGCGGGAGGAAGAGCAGGATCCTGGAAAACCCTTTCTGGGCTTTTTTTTCCCAAGCTGTCCCTATTTCCAACACCTTTTTTTTTTCTCAGGAGCCACCTCCAGCAGTGCCACAAGAAAACCCCCGAGCGTCTCTCGTGTCCCTGTGCTGCTTCCCCCTTGCTCCAGACCGGCGGAGCTCCGCGGATTCTCCTTTTTTCCCCCGATTATTACTATTATTATTAATTCCAACGCTGGCTGTAATAAAAAGAAAACACCAACTTTTCCTCCCCTGAGGAGGCTCCAATTTTTCCCCCCAGGGCTGTGTCCCAGCCCCTCTGTCCACGACCTTCCCATGGAGCAACTCCACTCCCACGGGACAGGGAACCTTGCCAAAAAAACGTCTGGAAAAAAACCAAGATCCAAGAAAAAAATTAAAAAAACACCTGCCAAGGCAGGGGAGGGCAGTGGGAGTCCAAGGGTGAAAAATCCAGCGGGATCTCTCCCCGAGAATGCCAAAGGAATTACAGAGTCACCTCAAAGCAAAGCGTCCGACAGCCCGGGGAGGGGGAGTTTAGGGATTCTGCTGGAAAATGAGATCCGGGAAGGGGAGGAGAGCTCGGGCATCGTCTGCCGTGCCCCAGAGGGGCCGACCTGCTCCAGGATAAGGCATCAGAGGGACCACGCCATGGTCGCAGCAACATCTCTCCTCTCTCAAACGAACACATTTTATATTTTTATATATATAATAATAATATAGAATCTTTTCTCTTCTTTTTTTTTGTGTTTTTTTTTTCTTTTTTGTTTTTTTGGGTTGTTTTTTTTTTTGTGTTGTTTTGTCGGTATTTCTGTCATTGGGTTGGTTTTTTTTGTTGTTGTTTTTTT
>NW_015379272.1:99487-110734 GCF_001522545.3 Parus major | reverse complement strand
AAAAAAAAAATCAAGCCAAAATTAAAAAATATATATATATAGCTCTGGCCTTCGAGTGGAGGTGGCGGCGGTGCCGGGCTGGGTTAGTGCTGGAGGTGCCGAGGCCGCCGGCTCCGGCGCCTCCCGGCGCTGGCCGCGGGCTCAGAAGCCGTTGCCGCTGATGTTGATGGACTGCAGGTCGGCCACCTGCATGACGTTGATGCCGCTGCTGGCCAGGCGGGCGATGCCCTCGGGGCAGATGGCCTCCATGGCCACCATGTTGGTGGCGATGAGCGCCGAGGGCGTGGCGCCGCCGTTGCCCTCGCCCGAGGCCGCCGTGTCCATGGGGACAGCCGAGACGTTCATGGCCACGTTGGTGGCGCCTCCCTTCTTGTTCTGGTGGGTCTTGATGTGCTTGGAGAGGTGGTCGCTGCGCATGAAGCGTTTGGGGCACTCCGGGCAGGCGAACTTCTTCTCTCCTGGGGGAGAGGGACAGGGGCGTGAGGGACAGTGGGAACGGGGCGAGATGGGGAGCTGAGCCTGGGGGAAAAGGTTGGGATTTGGGAAGAGGTTCCTGCCCTTGAGGGGGGTCAAAGACATCAAGGCCAATGCTTGAACACGCTGGAGTTTTGGGAAAAGTTGGGATCTTGGGAAAAGGTGCCTCCCCCTGACAATGCCCGGGCTCTGGAGAGGCTCTCAGCCCAGCACGGGGATCCCTGCGGCTGCCCCGAGCAGCACCGGGCGGCCCAAGGAACTCCCAGGATTTCCTGGGCGGCCCCAGCCCTACCTGTGTGCGTGCGCTTGTGCCGCTGCAGCTCGTCGGAGCGGGTGAAGCGCTTCCCGCACAGCACCCAGGTGCAGATGAAGGGCCTCTCCCCCGTGTGCCACCGCAGGTGCGCCCGCAGGTGCGAGGTCTTCCCGTACACCTTCCCGCAGCCTGGCACGTGGCAGATGTGCTGCTTTTTTTTCCCTGGATCCCCAGAGCTCCTGCAAGAAGGGAAGGGTTAAAGCCGAGGGAATCCCAGCAGCCTGGGGGGTGTGGATGCGCTGGACTGGGATTGGTCGGCCCTGTGGGACTGATGGGTTTGGGGTGAGGTTTGTGTCCTGACCCTGGGTCACAGCAGCCCCATGGGGCGCTCCAGGCACGGGGGGGAACCAGGGCTGGAAAGCTGGGAAAGGACCTGGGGGTGCCCAGGTGGCCACGTGGATGTGGCACTTGGGGACAGGGGTGGCATTGCCAGAGCTGGGGGAACAGCTGGACCTGATGATCCGAGGGACCCTTTCCAACCCAAACAACTCCACAAAACGAGGCACTTTGAGACCTGTGGGCAGCAGCCTCACCTGCCCTCTCCTTCCTTGCAGTAGGGACAGGTGCAGGCTTCCCTCCGTGTTTTCCGGCCCTGCTGGGGCTGGGGGTCGGGGCTGGTCTCCCCCTCCTCCACGGTCGCGCTCTCGTCCCCCAGCCCGTCCCCGCTGCCGCTGTGCAGCCCCAGCTGGGCCCCGTGCTCACCTGCAAGAGAACACGGCAGCTTACGGCAGCTGCTCACCTGGAAAGGACAGGAGCTGTCTCTGCTGGACGGAGCTGTCAATCCCACCCTTCTCCTTCGGCTCTCCTGACACTCCCCAGCCTCCCAACCTCCCCCATTTTGGTCTGGGTCTTCCATTTATCTCCAGGAGAGAGGGAAGAGCTGCAGCTCTCCCAAGAAACAGCCCCCTGCCAACTACTGCAACTGTGTCAGCAGAATTCCAGCACAATTCCAGCCCAGGGTAAAGAGAGCAGGCTGGAAGAGCAGCATCCTCCAGTGACACCACATTATCCCCATTACAGAGCTGGATAAAGACACAGAAAGCTGGGAAATCCTCAGGAGCTGCTGTTGGAGGCAGCCCCTGCCTCTGCCCAGGAGCAATTCCCACCTCCCAAGGGCCAGGGAAGCACAGGGACAGCTCCCAGATGAACAGAAACCACCCTGAGGGGGTTGGTGGGGTTGAAGCCTTTTCCTGCTCACCTCCAGTTCATCCCTCTCATCCCTTCCCCAGTCCCATTCCCACCCTCCTGGCTGCAGTGTCCCCGTGGCAGAGCTGGAGCAGGCCTGGGGGTGGCAGGGGCTGAGCAATCCCTTCTCATCTGCCACCAGCAGGTCCTGACAGCTGAGAGAAGGCAGGAGCAGACTGGGAGGTTTGCTGCCCCCGAATCCACAGGGATCCAGACTCCCTGGGAAAAGGCAGTGCTGGCCTGGCGAGGACACCCAGAGCTCCAAGCACTCCCCAGGAGCAGAGCCCGATCCTGGCACAGTGGGGGACAGGGCAGGAGCAGCCAGGATGTCACCGTGGCTGTCACCTGGCACATAACCCAGATATCCCGAGGATGCTCCTCTCACCCAGCCTGGCACCGGCCCCGGGGCTCTGCCCCTCACCCTGGAGCGCAGCAATGCTGCCCCAGCCAGGCCTGGAGAGGGAAGCTGTCACCGCCAAGGGTGACACCATCTGCAGCCCGGCCCTCGGGGCCACATTCCCGAGCTCCCTGCGAAGTCCAGGATTTCAGGAGCTTCCCTGTCCCTCCCTGCAGCTCCCGTGACGTGTCTGCAGTCACAGCCTCGCACGGGGCGGGGGGGCCTGGAGCGGTTTTTAAGCTTCCTAAGCCAGCGCAGGCAGCTTTGTGCTGCAGCCACGGATTAGAGATTTCCCCGGATGGGAAGAGCTGCTGGGGGAAAAAAAAAAACAAAAAATAGCGGGGAAAAAAGGGGAAAAAGGGGAGGGAAAAAAAAAAAAAAGCCAGGAGAAAACACAAGTTCTCTCCCCAAAAATACACCAGGGAGGGGGAGAATCCAGCCAGGATGCCTTGGAATGGCTTCGATCCTCCAAGAGGCAAAAGCCTGTGCAGAGTTTTCCGGCCTTTTGGTATGGGGGGAACAAACCCAAATCCTGCTGCTGGAAGTCTGTGGCCACCTCTCAGCGAGGTATAAATCCAGGGCAGCAGCTCCTGGACCTGCAGGGATCATCCCACCCCAAGCAGTAGCTCTGAAATCTCTGGGATACAACAGGTTCAGGGGAAAAGTGGGCAAGGAGGAGAATTCACGTTTGTTATCCCTGCTAAGACTAAAGCTTCCCTGGAAGCTCCACACTCGGGTCAGCAAAGCCCTGGAAAAATACATGATTAATAGAGCAGGAGGAGGTTTGATCCTTGGAAGAAGCCTGGGGAGAAAGAGGGATTTGGGAAGGCAGGAGAGGGGAGCTGGCCCTGGCCCTGCTCCACCAGCGACCTCTGAGAGCCCCCAGGAATGGAGCAGTTTCTGGTGTCCCACTAAAAAACCCCAAAGCCTGGAATCTTGGCTTTGGAATTCTCTGCAGACAAGGTGCTCCTTGTGCAGGAAAAAGCTGGGGTTTGTTTGCTTTATTTAGCAAACGACCAGGAGGTGAGAAATGCCCGGTGGGGAGGAGAGAGGAGCTCTCACACCCGCCCTGGCCAACCTCAGGCAGGGGAACAGACCCCGTGTTCATTTTTAGGGGAAGAGATTGAAATAAAACCCAAAACCAACAAACCGGGGCTGATTGTGCAAACTCTGTAGCTCTGGCAGCTCTGCCTGGGCAGAGGCAGCAGAGGGTGAGGGGGGAGAGCTGGCACCAGGCACGAGGAAGTTTTCAGGTGAAAAGAAAGAAAAGCAAAACCTGGGGACATGCAGCCCCAAACTCTCAGGGTGTGCTCCTGAAAATACCTCCAAAATCCACATTTTCTAGCTCACAGCTTGAGTTCTCCCCATTTCCTGCCCAGTTTTTGGGGTCACTGCCCTGCCCGGAACAAACCCCAGCTGCCCAGACACACCAAAGAGCAGCACAAAGAGACAAAGTGGCTTTGGAAGGACGTCCCCTTGGTTTTTTCCCCATCTGATTCCCTCCCTGATTTGCAAAATGAGTTAATCTGTACCAGGAGCTCATCCATGCAAATGAGCCAAGCTCTGGCTCAGCAATTCCTTGGAGATCAGGGTGGTGGAGAAGGAACCAGGGGATGGAGCAGGCTGGAAGTCTGCAGCCCAGTGAGTAACTGGGCTTTAATTTGGACTCTGATGACTCCAGCAGCCACTCCTTGGGCAGCTCCTGTAATTGCTGGAGGTTTGTGTGTGTCAGGATGAGTGACGGAGAGGGGATAAATTGTGATGGAATGAGTGAGGTGGTCTGTAAAAGGGGACAGAGCTGAGGCAGGGAATCACTTCAGCATCCACTTTGCCAGATCCCTGAATGCCCCAGGATTTGCCAAGTGCCTCTGTCATGCTGCAGACTGACAGACAGAGCCCCTTTGCCCTTTAAATTCCCGTCTGAATTGTCACAAAACTGGGATGTAGCCTCTGGTCCTGCCTTGCCTTTGCTGGGGTGGAAGCACCCAGAGCACCTCACCCTGCAGCACAGGCAGGTCCCACCAAAGCACCCCCAACACCTGGGCAGAAATCCCTGTGTGAGGGCTGTGGAAGGAAGGAAACTCCTGGATGAGACAGGGAAGGGCAGCTCCCAAGGTGGGGAGCCCCAGTAGGCATCTCCCAAACCTCTGTGTGCCTCTTGCTCACCACAATCAAGGGTGGATGCTTTCCCGAGACACAAATCCCATTTTTAGTCTCGAGGAGGAACTGATGCCTGTATCACCCCCAGGATCTAACCCAGGCGTCCTGGGATGGGCTGGAGGGGCTGAGGAGCCGCCGGGACACTGCCTGCTGTGGTGGGAGCCACGCGGAAACTCCCCCAGAGCTGGGAGCCAGGACGCGTCTCCTGTGTGGGGTGATAAGGACGGGGCTCCAGCAGGGCTGGGGCTGGCCCAGATAAAAGGGAGAGGCAGATCAGGGCCTGGCAGACGGGTCTGGAGCCAGGACCTCTCCCGGGAGGAGTCACGGGGTGGGTGCCGCGCACCCGACCCGTCCGACCGGCACGGCTGCCAACCCTTCCCAGCCCCACTGAGCCTGGCCCGGAGCAGCAGCAGGGAGAGGAAAACGGGGAGGAGCAGGGCTGCCCCATGGAGTCCAGGACCCACAGGGTGAACCCACGGGGACTTTGTGTGGGGCACAACCTCACCCGGCCAAAACTGCGACAACACTGCTCAGCGACAATACTGCTCCCTCTCCTCCCAAGCGAACCCTGGGGATTCCTGTCAGGCTCCCAGAGAACAGCACGGACCAGGTCGGCCGAGGAATCCAGAGGGAACGTAAAGTCCAGCCTGGCTGGGATTTAGAGCAGGAAGTTTCACAATATGCTGGTTTGTGCCGTGATGTCACGGGTGCGGCGAGACAAACAAGGCTGCGCGTCACGGGCGGATCCTGCCGGGGCTCGATTCCCCTTCTCCCCTCCCCGCCACACTCGATGCCATGTGGATGCCTCATCCAGGCCCTGCTACAAAGCTGCCCTTAAAAACCAGCAAACAGGACACAATCAGGGCTTTGTGCCGCTGGCCCAACGCTGGGAAGAGCCCTGGAAGGCCCAAGGGGGAGCCGGGAACCGAGAGGGGTTTGCCAAGGGCTCCAGCACCCACCAGGGCTTCTCCTTTCAGGACAGCCCTGAACCCACTGCTCAATTCCCCCACATCCTCCATCCAAGGAGCTGGAGCCGCCCAGAAAATCCCAATCCCACCCAACAGCTCCATCCAGCCCTGGAATCAAACATCCCAAAATGAGGGATATCCCCTGAGTGCCCCCAAAACAAGGGGGGTTAATTCCAGTGCTGACCTGCCTGGTGGTCACCAGCACATTCCTTGGCCAGGTAAGGCTGGGACAGGGGCAGGGATGTGGGGACAGCAGGGCTTGGACAGGGACATGAGGACAGAGCCACTATAAGGCCACTGAGCTCCGAACAGTCCCTTTCCTCCTCCTCCCTATGACAAAAGAGGAAGAGAAACACTGACGTGACAAAATCCCTGCGTCACCCCCCTCAGACAGGATGTCCCCTCCCTGGGGCTGAGGTGACTCTGAGGTGGCTCTTGGACCCCACAGAGGTGTCACAGCCCCCAGGTGAGCCACAGACCCCATCCCTCACCACACAGGTCCCCGGTGCCTGCCCATGTGGGCAGCGCTGGAAGCTGCCCCGGGGGGGTTTTGGGGTGCTGCCAGCTGAGGAAATCCCCCCTTCCTGGCTCTGCGGGGCCCTGGTGGTCACAGACCTGCCCCTGCCCCTGCTCCTTGCCAGCCCAGTCAGGCAGGGGCAACAAACAGCCTTCGAGCCACCCTGTTAACATAGAGAGCTGGGCTCTGCGTCACACCCAGCAGCAAAAAAATCTGAGTTTTAAAGACCTTTTCAGGTGTTGTTTTCTCCCTGAGGGACCTTTCCCCTGCCAAAAAAACTGGAGAAAACCTCATTGGCAATAGACCCGAAGGGCTGGGAGCCACAGCCCCCCTTCCCCGGGGTTCAGGAAGGGACACAGAAGCCCCAGGAGGCTGAGCTGAGCTCTGGAAGGGGCAGGACACGCAGTGCTGCCAGCCCAGGCGGCAGCTGGGGCCACCAAACCCCTGGCTGGGCACCTCCTCCTTCCCCACCAGCCCGGAACACGCAGCAGGATCCAAGGAAAACCAGCTACAGTCCCCTCCCCAGCAAGGGTTCATTTTCCATCTGCCTCCCCCCATAGGCAGAGGAGCTTTCCCTGCTCCAAAAATCCCTCCCAACTCCTTGTCTGGAGCAGAAAGTTCCAGCACACGTGGAGGCTTGGAAAATGTTCAGGGATTTGGGACGTGTTGGGAACAAACCCCTCCCTCAAACTCCCACTGGAGAGCTCGGATCTGGAAGGACGCAGGTCTGGAAGGGCTCAGCCCCCTGGAGAAGGGCTGGTGGTGGCTGGGGGGACAAAGGGACGCATTGCCACGTCTGAGGGACACGGCTTGGAGTCAAATCCTGCCGCTGGCCTGGTGCCAGAAAGCTCTGTCCTGGCCACAGCTTTCCCCATTTCATCCCGGGAGCCTCCCGGACCAACCCACGGAGCTGGGGATCCCCAAAAAAAACGCTTTGAACCCTGCTCTGCTTTTTCTTTCCAAATGTCCCGTGTCACAGCGACAGCGTCATGTCCTTGGGGCTGGGGACCGAGCCAGGAGGCCCCGCTGCTGCCGCCGCCGCTCGCGGGGAATTCTTCACCGCGGATCGAGGGCTGAGAGCTGCTGAGCTAAAAAAGAGAGGAGGAGGAGGAGAAGGAGGAGGAGGAGGCGGCGGCTCCGCAGCGTGAGCGTGTTGGGTGGGTGGTCTCTAGAACGTTCCTCCCTGTTCCACCTCCGAGGGCAGAGCCAGGCACGAATACAGGAACTGGGGCTCGCCCATGCCTTTCTCCAGCGCCTTCAAAACAAGGAAGGAGCCCGGGAGCGCACAAGGAAGGAGCCCCAGCCTCGGCAGGAGCTGCCCCAGGCACACCCCGCGGGTCCAAGAGGCCACGCGTGTCCCCCCGGCTTGTGGGAGCCCCCGCGGGTCCCTGCGCTCCGCGAAATCCAAGGATCAGGCTAATCCCGAGGCTAAAGTGACCCGTGGCTTGCCTGCGAGCCAAGCTGCTGTAGCAACAGCCCAAAATAATGCTGCAAAACAAGCCTGGGGGAGCAGCCGCCGCCTCTCGCGAGAGGGAAGCACGGGCTGGATTGAGCAACATTTTCTGCTGCCTCTCAACTGTGACTAAATCCAGCAACAGCCCCTTTTAGCCACAGCCAGAACACAAAAAAAACCCCAAAAAAAACCCAACAAGGAAAGCAGTGGAAAAGCAAGTGGAGAGCGTTCCCAGAATCGATCCCTTCCGCGGCGGAAGCTGAGCGGGCTCCAGCTCAGTTCCCACGTTCCCGCTCTTCCCAGGCTGCGGGAGCCGGCGGGATGGATCCCTGGGGATCTGAGCAGGGTGTCCTGTGCCCACGGGACCGTCTGGACCACGCTGAGGTCACGCTGTCCCGCGCCAGCACCCAGACACTTAATGAGCCCTTTCTTCCGCCCCTGTGAGGAAATTCCCCGCGGCTGCGTGACTGTGTTTGTTTTCATGGGGTTTTCAGCTAATCCCTGTGTTTTATGGCCATGACTCTTTGCAGGCGCAGCCAAGGAGCTGAGTTGGACTCGGGTCCTCACCCCAGCCCTGACCCGGGACTCCTGGGTGGCCACCAGGGCTGGACAGTGGCACAAAACCAGATGTCCCCCTTCTTCTCCACTTCCCCCCCGCAGCCACCTCCTCTCTTTCTTTCCAAGACTTAAACTCCCCAAAAAGACCTCTAGTGTATTCTGGTGATCAACACACTCCGTGCCAGGTCCAGCACAAGCCCCACCCCACTCGCCAACACCATTTGGCACCAACCACGCCCAGCCCAGCCCAGCTCCGGCCCCGCGGGGTCCCAGCGTTTCTCCTTCCCGTGCCAGGCTGCCAAAGGGACCCGAGCACTCACCGGGGGCGTTGGCGATGGCCAGGGGCAGCCCCTGCAGCTGGTGCACCTGGATCCCGGACGCTCCCAAGGCACTGAGGTTAATAGTCTGGAGGCCCGGCACGGAGGAGAGCTGGGCGGCGTTGACGGTGACGGTGCCGCTGGGCAGGGAGGCGATGGGGGTCAGCGTGGTGCTGGTGCTGCCCGTCTGGCCCAGTGACACTCCCTGCATGGGGGCCAGCGTGATTGTCTGCGCCTGGGGGTTCTGCACCTGCAGGTTCTGCAGCTGGATGGTCTGCCAGCTCACCTGCCCGTTGGGACCCACCGTGGGCGTGCGGATGATGATGGGGCCAGAGTTGGGCACGGCTTGGAGCTGCAGGTTCTGCAAGGTGTCTTGGGAGATGGCTTGAGTGGCAAAGGTCTGGCCAGACAGAGGGGTGGTCTGGAGGGCTTGGATTGTCTGCCCTCCTTGGACCAGCTGTGGCTGGATCAGAATCTGCTGCTGCTGCTGCTGCTGCGACTGCTGACCCTGATCCCCCTCCTTCTGCTGCCCTGGCTGCAGGGCCACCCCGGACACCGGGGTCTGCAGAGAGTCCGAGCTGGGGACGCTGCTGGCCCTCTGGGGGGTCTGCGCCTGCACGTTGGTGCCCACCGTGGCGCTGGTGGAGAAATTCATGACGCCCACGTTACTGGTGGTGGTGGTGGTGGAGTAGCTGTTGGCATTGGTGAAGAAGGCGCCTGAGCTGGCCTGGGACGTGGCCGTGCTGCCCGAGCTGCTGGCAGCCCCCGAGGTGGCTGGCTGGGAGCTGCTGTCCGGCGAGCCCGAGCTGCTCAGGGTGCCCGTCTGGGACGTGGGGGCCAGGCTGGCAGCCACGCTGTTGACCGGCAGCAGGGTGATGTTGCCGTTCAGGGCCACGGGCACGTTGGCCACATACTGGGTCTGCCCAGAGAGGCTGTTGTTGGCCAGCCCCACGCCCTGGATGGGCACGGCCTGCTGCAGCAGGTTGGGCATGGCGATGAGATTGCTGCCGCCCGCGCGGCTCGTGATGATCTGCTGGTTGGAGCCGGGGATGATCTGCAGCTGCCCCGAGGCATCCTGCTGCACGTTCACCTGCGCCGGGGTGGTTGCAAACTGCAGCTGCTGCCCGTCGATGGTCTGGAACTGGGGAATCACCTGGTACTGGATGTTGGGGATGACACCCGGCAGGCCTGTGAGCACCTGCTGGTTCTGCAGGCCGGACGCCGAGGTGACCACATAGGGCCCGGTGCTGACTGGGCGGCTCTTGGAGGCATCACTGCCGTTGCTGCCATTGCTGCCCGGCTCCTTGGAGCCCGTGGGGGTGCTGGAGCCCGCCGAGATGATCTGCCAGCCGTTGGCCGACTGGGTGAGCTGGGCGGCGGCCGCGTTGAGGTCCAGCTCACCACTCCCGCCCTGCTGGCCCTGGGAGCTGTTGGAGTTCTCATTGGGAGACTCGATGCGGCTGCAGGTGGCTGCCAGCAGAGCCAGCGGGGATGGCTGTGACTCCTGGGGATGAGAGGAGGAGTTACCAGGGTGGAAGGCGGCCCGAGGGGCAGGACCGGAGTGGAAAAAAAACAAACGGGGAAACAACAACAAAAAAAAAACCCTTAAAAAAAGAAAATAGGGAGGAGCGTACTCGGAAAAGATAAACACTGCTTCCTGAACAAACCTACCCACAGCCGGAAAAATACAACTGCCAGGCACAGGGCTGTCAGGCGGGGACAGCCTGAACCCACAGGGAGGAAAGGGGAGGGAGCCTGCCTGGGAAAGCCAAGAGAGGAGAGAGCTCCTCCACCCCAAAGGCAGGGAATCCCCCTGAAGCACAACAAGCCCCCGGGAAGGAGGGTGGTTCCCGGGCTCCACAAGCTGGAGAGGGGCCAGCGGGGGCCGTGGTGTCACAGGGGAGCTGTGAGTTTCCGAGGAGAGCCGGGGAGGAGGGGAAGCCACGGGCGCTGCTTGGCAGCGCTCACCCTCCTCTTCCTGCCCGCGCTGAAACGCTCGCCTGGGCCCAGCAAACAGCTCGGCCCGGCCCTGGACTTTGCCACGACTTCCCCGGGGCCAGCAGGGCCGGGCGGGGGCCGATCCTCCCCCCACTCACCTGGGCCTCCCCTCCGCCGGCACTGCTTGTGCTGCTGGCGTCGCCTTCGCCCTTGTCGGGCTTCACAGCCGACATCTCCTCGGTGCTCTCTTGGTCTGCGCAGGAGGGAAGCGACAGCCCCGGTTAGGGACATTTCGGGGCAGGGCAGCGAATCGAGGCTCGGGAGGGCCAGGCAGGGCCCCGAAGGGACACGGCAGGCCGGCTCTGGGGGGACCATGTGCTCCTGGCGCAGCCGGGAAGGGGCTGCGAAGAGCAGGGAGCTGCCAAAGGGGAGCTGGCAGCGGGACGGGGAGGGGAGGACCCGGCCGCGCTCCAGGGCCCAGCTCCTCCCCACCAGCTCGGGACACTCCCTGGCCCCCGCCGGGGTCCTCCCCGGGCCTCCCCCTCGCCTTGCCCGCCGGCCGGGGCACACACCTCCCGCCGCGGCCCCGCGGACCCACCCCGGGATTCCCCCGGGTGGGTCCGGCCCGCGGGATCCCCGGCCCGGGGCTGCCCTCCCGCGACCCGCCCAGCGCGGGGGTCCCCGCTCCCACCAAATCCTTCCTTTCCCAGCGCTCAGGAGCCTCCTCGTCCTCCGCCGGCCACCGGGGCTGCGTCCCCCGGTCCTGCCCTCTACCTCAGCACCCCTCACCGGGGTCTGCACTGGGGAGGGGTCGCTGAACGCGCCCCGGCCGCTCACACCTTCCCACCGCTCTCCCGCACAGCCCCCCCGCCCTCGGCTCCCGCATCCGCCCCCGCAGGGCGCCTTGCCCGGGAATGGGGGAAAGCCCCCCGGTGCCTGCGCTCGCAGCCGCCCACCCCCACGACCT
>NW_015379272.1:93208-98760 GCF_001522545.3 Parus major | reverse complement strand
GGGAGACCCCGTATGGGCGCGGCCGCGGCGGCGCGGGCCGCGGCGTGATGAGCGTGCCCGGCGGCCAGTGGAGTGTGGGAGGTGGGCTGTGGCCGTAATTGGTAGCGCGCAGCGCCAACCGGCTGCGATTGCCGTGCCGCGGAGCGGGAGAGGCGCGGATATTGAGGGGAGCGCCGGCTTATCCGAGCGCGGAGGCGGCAGCAGCGGCGCGGCACAGAACCAATCAGCGCGCCGGTCTGTCTCAAACGGGCCAATGGGCACCGCGGAAAGGCGGGGCCAGCGCCCGGGCTGCGCCCTTGGAGGGACGGCGCGGCGAATGGCGGAGCCGGCGCCATGTTGGCTCGGGCTCCCTCAGGCCCGGCCTGGCTCTCCCCGCCCTCGTTACCGCGGGTTACCCGCGGCTCTTCCCTCCCCGAGTCCCTGTTCTGTGCCACGAGCGGGCTCGGCCCTGTCGTGACAGCCGCCATGGCCCTGCGACACGTCCTCACGAGCCCGCGGCACTGTGTGAACACCCCCAGAGCCCTGTCACGACATCGCCCAGTCCTGTCACGACACAACGCCACAGCGGGGAGCCCGTGGGAGCGCCACTCTTGCCCTGGGAACCTGGCTTGGGGAGTTTGGGGGCGTTGTAGGACTTGGGGGCTTGGGGCCAAGATCCTTTATTTTCTAGAAAAATGAGCGGTTTGGGGGCGGGCGGGAGGAGATCGCGGCCGGCGACACACGGAGAGCGAACAGCAAGGAACACGGAACGGCTTTGGTTTCGCTTTCCAGCATTAAAACCGTCCCCTCGTCCGTGACCTTCTCATTTCCCGGTGTTTTCGGCCCAATTCCCGGCCCGCGGCCCGGGAAGGCCACGCGGCCTCGCCCCCGCCCTCGCTGGGGCTTGAGGACAACCTGGCCCTGCCTTGTCCTTGTCCCTGCCCCTGTCCCTGCCCCTGTCCCTGCCCTGTCCCTGCCCCTGTCCCTGCCCCTGTCCCTGCCCCCGTCCTTGCCCTTGTCCTGCTCCCCCCAGACCCTTGGGTCACTCCGTGTCCCCTCGGCACCTGCAGCGCTGGCACCTCGGGGCAAAAGGGCCTGACAGGCCCTGCGCCAGTGCTGGGGGGACACGGGGACTGTCCCCATCCTGTCACTGGACCTGAGCCCCGGGAGCTGGGGCTGGGCTGGGGGCGTCGAGGGAGCCACGGCAGTACCTGCCCCCCTTAGACCCCCTGAGCCCGTCACTGCCAGTAGGATCCTCGTCCCAGTGACCCCCCTCCAGTAACTCCCACCATTAGGGCTCTGAAAATTACCCTTCCATTAGCACCCCATTGTCTCCAAAGCCCCCATCGGGACCCCCCCAATTAACGCCCCCAATTAACCTCTCGCTGCTCTCCACGGGGACCCGGCCCCAACATCAACATTAACCCCTCGTTGTCCCCGGTGTCCCCAAGCGCCCCCCGGTGGTCACGGCCGGGCGGTGCCACAGGCTTTGCTGCCGCCTGGCGGGGGCGCCACAGCGGGACCCGGACACCGGCGGGCACCGGCCGTGCCACCGACTGTCACCGACTGTCACCGGCCGTGTCACCGACTGTCACCGACTGTCACCGGCCGTGTCACCGGCCGTGTCACCGACTGGCACCGGCAGTGTCACTAGCAGTGCCACCGACTGTCACCGGCAGTGTCACCGACTGTCACCGGCCGTGTCACCGGCAGTGCCACCGACTGTCACCGACTGTCACCGGCAGTGTCACCGGCCGTGTCACCGGCAGTGTCACCGACTGTCACCGGCAGTGCCACCGGCAGTGTCCTGTCCCCCAACAGTGCCCCCCAAGCTGCCCTGTCCTGTCCCCGGGGTTCTCACATCAGGGTGCTGTCCTGTCCCGTGTCCCCAAAAGTGTCCCTAACGCTGTCCCTGTCCCCCCCTCCCACTGGCTGCATGAGCTCAGGGGACACGGGACTTGGACAGAGGAACCCTCAGTCTTAGACTGGGGGCAAACTGGGGCGAGCTGGGGTGGGGGAGCGGGGCCAGCCTAGGGTGCCCTACCCCCGCTGCCACCTCCCGATTGTCCCCCTGGGTCCCCCCCCCGACAGGTCGCGGCCGCGGAGGAATCAGGGCGACGCCGGGCGACTCCCAGCAATTTTGGGTTGGGAACCGCAGAAATGCAGCGCGGCGCGAGCCAGGGCGGCCCGGCCCGGGGACAGCGACGGGCGGAGGACCGGGGGGCGGGGGAGGAATCACAGGGCCGGGGACCCAGGGCACCTTGGGGGGCTTAGAGCTGGGGAGGGATCGCCTGAGGGGGGTCTCAGGGGCGGGGGGAGTCTCTAGCAGCCTGGGGGAGGATCCACAGGACAATTTGCGGTGGTCCCAAGGCTTGGGGGGCACGTGCGGTACCTCAGATTTGCACGGGGGGGGTCTGTGGCAGGTTGGAGGGGACACGGAGCACTGTGGCAGCTTGGGGGGGTCCACTCGACAACCTGGGGGGGTCCTTTAGCAGCCGGAGGGGGGTCGGGCCCCCGGTGCCGCCCCCGCCGCTGCCGTTGCCACCGCTCTGATGTGGCTTCGGCACCGCAGCGCAATGGGAGCCACATGGCGGGGGGGGGGCACACGGATAGAGGGTGTGCGGTGCTGGGGGCCGCCCCTGTCCCCCGGCGGTCACCTCTGTCCCCCCGGGGCCACCCCTGTCTCCTTAGGGCACCGCTGTCCCCCCGGCTGTCCCAGGGTCTGTCCGTCCCGGCTCGGTGCCCGTGTCCCTCCCGCCCCCCCGCGGCCCCCGCAGTTATTTCCAGGGATAATTCCGGGATAATTAAAGGGTGGGAGGAAACACCGGGGCCGTGGGCGCAGCTCAACCCTGGGGCCACCCTGCCCTGGCTTCCCTGTGGGTGGGAACCCCCCAGCCCCATTCCGGGTGCCCCCCCCAATCTCTGCAGGTCCCTTCACGTCCCCGGTGTCCCCTGGGGTCCCTCCAGATCCCCTCACGTCCCCCTGGGTCCCCCAATGTCCCGCTGGATGCCTCATGATCCCACGGGACCCCCGGCTCCCCCACGGTCCCATGGGACCCCCAACCCCCCCCATGGCCCCCGGCACCTCCCACGTCCCCGCGCGTCCCCCGGCTCCTCCTGGCCCCCCCATGTTCCCCCTGCTTTCCTCCTGCCCCGCAGACCCTCCCTGTCCCCCACCTTGGGGGCGATCGCTGGGACCCCGGGGGGAGCTCAGGCCTGTTCCGAGCCCTCGGAGCCTCCCCCGGCCCCCCCGGGCCCGTGGGCGGCCGTGGCCGGCGCACCCAGCGCGGGGGCTGCGCTATTTCGGGGCCTCCGACCGCAAGGGAAACATCCGGGGGCCGGAGAGGGCAGGCGGGGCCGGGCCGGGGGGAGACACGGGGGGACACGGCGCCAGGTGAGGGCTGGGGTACGCAGGGGCCACCCCGATGTCCCCGGGTTGGGGGCAGAATGGGGGGAGGGCTTGGGGGGACAGTGCTGGGTGTGCGCATTCCCAGTGTCCCCAGTGCCCCCTCCCAGTGTCCCCCCTCCTACTGTCCCCGCACACATGTGGGAGGAACTCGGGGCTGGTTCCGCTTCCCCCCCAGCCCGAGGGGCCGCGGTGCTCCCGGTGTCACCGCCGGGACCCCCGCACTGGGCAGGGGGCGTCCCCTGACCCTGGGGGCCGGGATGGGGACAGGGACACCTCCAGCCCTGTAATCTCTGTCGTGCTGAGACCCCCAAACACATCTCAGGGGGCTGAGACCCCCACAAACTCCTGTCAGTTCCTGCCCAGGCTGATAAACGGGGGTGAATGAGGCAGAGGAGGGCAGGAGGGATGGAGGAAGGGATGGACAGACGGACAGTGGCTGGCCGGCTGCCGGAGGACGGAGCCCCCCCGGCCCGTGTCCCCCCGCCCTGGCGAGGTCCCGGCGTCCGGCCGGGTATAAATACCGGTAATTGAGGGGGCCCGGCGCGGCCGCGGGGCCGTGGGCGGCCGAGCCCGGCGCCGCCCTGTAATCAGCCCCCGCCGCCGCCCCCCCGCCGCCGCCGCGCTTTGAAGGGTCCCGGGGCGCACGGGGGGGTCCCCACCGCCCCCGGGCCGGGGAGAGACCCTCACCCCAACTGACACCCCCATCCCAGCCCCGGCCGTCTGGGCAGCGCCAGAAACCCCCAAAAAACCGGACGCTGGTGGGAGCGATGCTGGTGGGAGTGAAACTCCCCAAAAAACCCATGGGGTGCTCCCCCCCATCCCACGCCGGGCTGGCTGAGGAGGAGGGCTGGAGTGGCCGTCCCAGTTTGCTCCCAGTTTGTGGGCAGTGGAAGCCCCAGCGAGGGGGGGCCGGTGGTTGTGGCCTTCGGCGGCGCCGGCGGCTGCGGAGCGGAAAGCCCTGACTCAGGGCTGGGAAAAGGCCCCGCTGGCTCCGACCGGCCCCGGCGGGGGGAAAGCAGGGAAGGGGGAAAGCGAAAAGAAAATGGGAAGGATGGAGGAGTAGTAACATAAAAAAGCAGAGGTTGGAACAATTTCTTCGCGGGGGGGGGGAAACTGAGGCACGCAGGGTCCCCAGCCCCATCACCAGAGCCAGGCGTGTCCCTGTCCCCCTGCACATGTCCCCTGTCCCCAGCTCTGTCCCTATTCCCTGACCCCCATCCCTGGTCCCTCCAGCCCCTTCCCCGCTCCATTCACAGCCCCTATTCCCATCTCCAGACCTCTAACCCCATTCCTGGTACCTGAAGCTCCAGCCCAGGTCCACCTCCTCTCCATCTCTTGTCCCCTCCTGTCCCCATCCCTGATCCCGTCCTCATCCAGCCCTGGTCCAGTTTTGTCCCCATCTCTGTTCCATTCCCATCCTTGGTCTCTCCCAGCCCCATCCCAGTCCCTCATCCCCATCCCTGCACCATCCTGGCTCCTTCTGGGGTGATGAGCACCTCTGGGTGACCGGCTGTGCCCTCCTCCTTTGTCCTTTTGTCCCCTTTCCCCTCCCCATCCATCTATTCCTTCTTTCCATCCCTCCCTTCCAGGACTTTTCCTATTCATCCACTTCCCCTTCCTCCTCCTTTTCCTGCTGTCCATCCCTTTCTCCCCCTCTCCCTCCTTTCCCTTTCCCTTTTCCTCCCCTTATTTACTCTCTCTTCTCCTTTCCTTTTCCCCACACTGGTCCCTGTCCCCCATCTCCCCTCCTTCCTCCAGCTCTCAGCCTCCTCATCTTCCTTCACAATTTTTTTCTTTCTCCCCTTCTTTCATTTTTCTTCCATTTCCTTATATGTTTTTTCTTTTCTCTTCTCTCCCCTTTTTAATTTCCTTTTAAACTTTTCTATTCCTTTTTCCTTTCCCCTTTCTTTCCCTTTCTCCCTCATCTCTTTTCTCTCTTTTTCTAACTTCTTTCCTTCTTCTAATTCCTTGTTCTTTTTCCTCTTTCCCTTCTTTCTCTCCCTTTCTCTTGTCTCCCCTTTTTCTCTTTCTTTTTCCCCTCTCATCTTTTCCTTCCTCTTTTCCTTTTCCTCTTCCCCTTCCTCTGCCCCCCTTCCCGCGGTCCCCCGGCCCCCCCGGCTGGGGGCGGTTCGGGGCCGGGCTCCCGCTCCCGCTCCCGGTCCCG